>NC_056737.1:1993183061-1993375561 GCF_019279795.1 Protopterus annectens | reverse complement strand
GGTGTATGGATGGATGGGTGGATGGATGGGTGGATGAGTGGGTTTGGATGGGTGGGTGGGTTTGGATGGATGGATGGATGGATGGATGGATGGATGGATGGATGGATGGATGGATAATGGAATAGGCACACACTTCATTCTTTCCTTAACTTTTTAAACCATGCTCAGATTGTTCAGTGATATAACACTGTCATTTTCATAACCAGCTGTATAGTATTTAGTAAATGTGTCCTAGGACAACTTAGATGCTAGTGGTTGGCCACAGAATGGGTTGGTGTAAAGGGAACATGTAGTATTTTTACTGCATAGTCAGGTTAGTCCATGCCTGACTCTGGTCTTTGTTCCTCCACCGTTTAGGATACTTCATGCCAAGCTTATCCATCATTTCTGTCTCCAATATCCCATAATTGTGCTTGATGCTATCATGCTTTATATATGTATATTTAATTTGGATGGCGTAGTGGTGCAGCGGTAGCGTTGTTGCCTCACAGCAGGAGATTCTCTGGTTCGATTCTTGGCTGGGATGCCTTCTGTGTGGAGTCTGCATGTCCTCCCTGCATTCGTGTGGGTTTTCTCTGGGTGCTCCAGTTTCCTCCCACATCACAAAGACATGCATCTAGAGCGTTTCTCCCCAGGCCTCCGCTGAAAATTGGCTTTGCTCCAAGTCAACAAATGTTAAATAAATAAGTACCAATGGCACTCTGTATACCAATTTTTTATTTCTACAGCTAGGTCATCACTGATTTTTTTTCAACAAATGAAGCCATTTCAAGACTTTATTGTTTAAAGTAGTAGTGTTAGTATATAAAAGATGTCTATGCAGCTTGCATATCCAGTGGTTGACATTTTACTCTGCTACTTTAAAAATAATACATTTTGCACGATTACACTATAAGAAAGTAGAATGTGTAAGACAGAGACTATAATCCCAGACAGGACAATTGTTTACTGTGGATATAAACAAACTCAATTTATACAAGATGTGCAATGCAATGGGTAATATGGGGCACCCAAGATTCACTACTGCATTGACTTTGGGATGTGAGAAAAAAACAAGAGCACTATCAACTATGCATGTAAGCAGAGGTAAGACACACACTCCACACAGTAAGCATCAGAGAAGAAGTGAATTAGAGAGCCAGTTGGTCAGAGGCAACAATGCTAAGTGCTGTGTCACTATGCTGGACAGTTAGAATGTCAGACGACCATACGTTTAATAAGTGTCTTACAGTATACAACAGATTTGTAAGTTTAAAGTAAATCTACAGCTGTTCTAAACAATTATCCATTTAGTGTAGATAATGTGTAATTTTAAACTATTAGCACTATAAATGTCCTTAATAAGGTAGCCTGCATATCCCTGTTAGTAGTGTATATGGTAATAAATCCTCAAACAATATAAAATCTGATAACTAACTTCACCCAATGACACTAATTTCCCTTATTATCTGACAGACACAATACACACATAAGCTTTGACCCAGCAAGAGTCACTCACTTGGTGTTAGTCACTTCTGGCAAACTAAATAGGCCTCACAAGTTCAGCAATTAGCTAAATATCCCACTGCTAGCCACATGCAGTTACCTGTCCCTGTTATGCTGTTCAGATTACAGCAAAGAAAAGAAACGGACTAGAATAAAACAGCCCTTTCACCAGGCTTACTTAAAAAAGGCAGGCAAAAAATACAAATAATAAAGAGCTAGAGGGCACCTTCATCTGTTTTAAAAAAATACATTATATTCATTTCCAGCTGAGATACACATCAATAAAATAATAAAAACAGCACTTTTCTCCACAGTTTTCTTTTTTGCCCGGTATTGCAAAGCTACATTGTAATGTAGGTAAGAATTGCTTTTTGAGCAGTCGGGGTAGGGGCTTGATTATTTGCATAAAATTCTTAATTCTTGTCTACGTTTGTGCTTTCTAAGCATAGCCATACAGCTTAAAGGTGTACACTCAAGAAAAAATGAGAAAAGTAAACTGTGAACTCAGGTGGTCAAAACAATTTGGTTCTTTTTCATTGAGTTTATGAGACATAATCTTTCGGAGACTTCTTATTTAAATATGAGTACTTGGAGAAAATGAAGATAAGAGGTAACCGTTAGCATAATGGGTGATAACAAGTAGCATTAAAAAATATATATAATCCCAGTAGAGAAAACTGTAACTCACCTTACACTTGAGCCAGCATATATCTGTTTTAATTTGGAAGTATATATTTAAAGTCATAATGTAAGTTTTAGCATTATTTATTTATTTAAATATTTATTTATATATATATATATATATATATATATATATATATATTTTTTTTAATAACGGTCCCAGGAAAGCTGATTTGGGCAGTCTTGCGATGGTTTGAAATCCAAGAAACAGTGGTAGAATTGGTTCAGGCTGTGTACAAAGTCCAGTGATTCAAGTCCAAACAGTGTTTGGACTCACAGAGCAGTTCCCAGCAGGAATGGGTGTGCATTAGGGTTCAGTTCTGAGCCCACTGCTGTTCATACTAGTGATGGACTACATTAGCAAGCAGGTCAGAGGGAACAGGTCAGCAAAGTTGCTTTATGTAGATGTTGTGGCATTACAGGCAGACTCCGAAGAAGAACTTCAATAATGGTAGAGGTATGGAATGCAAAACTGAAAGCATATGGGTTGAAACTGAGCATAGATAAGACAGTTGTAATGGCGGCAAATGGGAGAAATCAGAAGAAGCTGAGAATTGAGATAAAAGAGAAAGTTAAGACAGATTAACAACTTCAGGTATCTCAGAGTGGTGGTTGAGTAAAACGGAAGTCTGAATGAGGAGGTCAAAGCTAAAATCAGAAGGGTTGCAGTCAACTAGCACAGAGTGTCAGGATGTATGAAAGACGAACACCAAAGGAGCTGAAAAGTAAGGTGTACAAAACAGTGGTGCGACCAGTATACTATATAGTACAGAAACCTGGGTAATAAAGGCAGAGCAGTTGAGGAAGCTAGTGGTCATGGAGATATAGTGTCTGAGATGGGTTATACGATACACACTGTGGGACAGAGGAAGAAATGTGGATATCAGAGCAGAAGCCAAAGTAACTCCAATTTCAGACAAGGTCAAAGAGAACACCCTACAGTGGTTTGGGCACATGTGCAGAAAAAGCAGAAGACAATCTGGTGAAGAAGATTTGGGACAGACAAGAAGGCAAGAGGAAATGAGGACATCCAGCAAAGAGGTGGATGGATTGCGTGAGAGAAGGCCTGAGACAAGCAGTGATGAAGAGGGTTTGAGAGTGGCATTGAATCAAGAGAGATGACAACATTTGCAATGACACCTCAATGCCATGTAGAAAAAGGGAAAAAAAGAGGGTTGCCAATGATGATAATGACTTTGTCTTAAATTTAGAAAAGACACTTTGACACATGGCACCCTTTTAGATTTTGTAGATGCACATGACTCAAAAAGTGCAGTTCATATCCAGTTTATTCTGTCCTCACCTTTATATATCACACAGGGGACCTACATTCTCAGAAGTGCTTTTTTTTTAAGATCAAGCGGCTAATATTACAATTTTTGTGGAAAGGTGGCCAGCATAGAATTGAATGGGAGACACAGCGCTGCTGTCCTCTCTGGGTGGATTGGGTCTCTCGGACTTTGTACTTCATGTCAAAGCAGGAAAGGTGAAGACAGTCATTCACCTTCCCTCCAGGATTATAGGCATATCACAAAGATATGATGTTGCATTAAACAGGTGGTCTTCTCAAAATATACATGAGTTAATGCCTTAAAGGATATTGAACAGATTGGACAGAGATGCAAAAGTGATGAAGGAAATCTCACAACCTTTAGTGGGGCTTTAGTTCAGGTAAACTCCTTTAGCTGATGGAAGGAGTTATTTTCTTGTCTTTTGAGTGGGGCAGACATCATCTTCACCTTTACAGAAAACAAACAATGCACAAGGTTGACTTATTAGGATTAGCTTATTAGTAATGGAGAGATAATCAATTTGTCTAAGTTCACAGATGCATTGAATGCCGCAACATCCTAGCTGGATCTGTATAACTACTTGGTCAATGAGATTAGGAGGTTTAACTTATACAGAGCTCAGAGGAAGGACCACCTCTTGTTGGTTTCCTGAATATTTGATACCGAATAGCTCATTTTCAGAACAAAGGCTGAATAAGGAAAGTGTATAAATATCTCATATGCAAAAAACAAAGTGAAACAGAGAAGTTCAGGCTATTATGGGGAAAGGGAACTGAGAGCACCTTTGAATCACTGCTTCATTTTTGTTGATTGTGTCTGCATTTACCCACTCCCCAACAGTACTATGGTATATAGCTGCCGTTATGGATTGTCACTTCCACAATTTCTCTGACCAGCCTGATTGACTTGGGCATTCTGAGGCAATTAAGTAATTGCCTCGTGTATACTGATAACCATTTAGTCCTGAAACAAAGAAATACCATATGTGAGAGATGCAATTACACTATCAATTTGGCAACAATCTTCTTAGGTAACAAAAAAGAAGACATCAAACAGGTTGTCAGCTCACACAATTCACCTTTCAAACAAGTTCAGGACACAACACATAAACCCCACATACACGGAGGTACTCACTAGATGCTTACCAAAAGATCAGAGACCTCCCAATCACAAATTATATGCACACACCTCAACATGTATAGAAACCACTGCACATAACACACATATCAGTGTCTCACCAAATAAGCCTCCAAGGCAAAATGGGTCTACTTTGGTAGAACAAATCTACATTTTACCGAAAAGGAGATTCTATAGACAATAACACCAAATTTTCAATAAACTGAGCCTGATGATCACAGCATTTTTTTTTTTTTTTTTTACAGGGAATGGAGACACTTGACCAACATGAGGAAATTTGCCCCTTTCCTCACTGTAGTGCAATCCTGGAGTTGATATATTGGGTCTATATTAGAACAACAAACATTCAAAATGTCGAGTGTTCTAATATCGAACCCTAGCAATCAAAAATACAAAATATCAAACATTCGGAACAGCGAATTTTTTCCTAGGGAAAAAATTTGTTGTCCCAAAACACATACACACAACATAAGCTCACCAAACAAACAGCAATCCATAAACATACACCTAAACTCTTACACCTAACCCTATACTAAACTATACATACACCAATAACTATCCACTTACCTTAACCCAAACCCTAACCCTAAGGTCCGTCACTATCGCACAGTCACCTCACCCGCGCCCTAACCCTAACTCACCTAACCCACCTAACCTACACGTCCACACAATCACACACTTACCTGAACCCGACCCGTAACTTTCCACCAGAGCGCTGAAAATGCCAAAGCAACAAAAACTGACAACCAAATTCTTTCCCTAGGAAAGAATTCAGTGTCCTGTTTCTTCGATATTTTCGCTGAAAATGGGTCAATATTAGAACACTCGACATTTCAAATGTTCAGTGTTCTAATATAGACCCGATATATTTAGTTGGGGTTGGGGGGCACAGCCTCCCAAATTAGGCAGTGTGGTGGCAGTAACCCCCCACCTGGGAGGGTTTGACATACTTTGATGTGTGTTATTTTGTTAAATGTTGGCCAAGTATGTTCTTTCCCTGTAAAAAACTTCGGTAATGTGAACATTCGGCTTATTGCAATTTTACTGTTTTAGTCTCAGTAATCTGCAATTCAGGTAAGGGTAATTTCAGTCTACTGAAGTAGACAAGGAAAAAAAAACTCAAAATCTAATATCCTGGTCATAGGAGACTTCACATTGAGACACACAGTTGCCCCCCCTCAGCCGGCTAGACAATGATAAGGTCACGTTCAGCTGCCTATCGGGTGCCAGGATCCGATCACATATGTACTCAGGTCACTCAACAAGTAGTATTATGACTCTGTCATAGTCCATGTTGGGGCAAATGACTTGAGATATACCTCCCTGGACTATATGAAGAGAGACATGACTGAACTCTTTGACTGTGTCCCAGGCAGGTATGACCCTAGCCCTAAACAGCATTCTACCATCAACCAGGCTGATGCCATAATATAAACAAAAAGTTATTGACTTCAACAATTGGTTTAGCTTCTGGTGTCATTCCAGAGAGATCTGGTATTTGTCAGCCTGAGGAAGACATGGTCGACAGGCCAAGTTGCTTTCCCGAGATAGTCTGTTCCTGTCTCCCCTAGGCTTTTGGGCATTGGCTAAAGTCTTTGCCTCCTCCTTTTTTTAGGCAATGTCAAAATGACAAAATTTACAACATAGCAAAATCCCCTACAGACAAACTCAAGTTTCTGCTGCTTAGTGCTAGCAGTCTAAATATGAACCTGCACTCCCTGGAAGCACTCATCACCTTGGATGATGCTGATTTCTGTGCAGTCACTGAAACATGGTTCAAGGCCATGGAGAGCACCCCAAATGTGCAAGGCTACAATGCCTTCCACACATTTAGACCTCAGAATGAGAGTGAAAGAACTAAAGGTGGATGTGCATCCATCTTTATTAAAGCCACATACACATCAAGATTGGTCAGACAATACAAACTACTCCATGTCCAATTAACTACAGGCAAAACCGCCTACCAGATCATTGCTAGGTATAGGTCCCCCTCCATGAACCAAGTAAAGCACAATGCCTACTTGGACTTACTGGATATACAGTCTAACACCTTAGCCATGGGAGATTTCAATTATCCCTCCATTGATTGGGTAAAAAGCACATGCTCACCCAGAGATTCCTGGACTTTGTCAATGCAAATGTTCTGGAGCAGATAGTCTGCATCCCCACAAGGGTAGTCCTTGACATAGTACTCACCAACATGTGTGGTCACTGAACTGGACCCTGTATGATATCCTCCCTGATAAGATCAGACCATAAATCAGTCTCGTTAGAAGTAATGACTGGACCCCAAAGGAGCAAAACAACTAAGGAGCTTGCTCTGTCTCCTCCTCCCTATCCCTTTGTCTGTCTCCTCCTCCCTATCCCTTTGTCTGTCTCCTCCTCCCTATCCCTTTGTCTGTCTCCTCCTCCCTATCCCTTTGTCTGTCTCCTACTCCCTATCCCTTTGTCTGTCTCCTCCTCCCTATCCCTTGCTCTGTCTCCTCCTCCCTATCCCTTTGTCTGTCTCCTCCTCCCTATCCCTTTGTCTGTCTCCTACTCCCTATCCCTTTGTCTGTCTCCTCTTCCCTATCCCTTTGTCTGTCTCCTACTCCCTATCCCTTTGTCTGTCTCCTCCTCCCTATCCCTTTGTCTGTCTCCTACTCCCTATCCCTTTGTCTGTCTCCTCCTCCCTATCCCTTGCTCTGTCTCCTACTCCCTATCACTTTGTCTGTCTCCTACTCCCTATCCCTTTGTTTGTCTCCTACTCCCTATCCCTTTGTCTGTCTCCTACTCCCTATCCCTTGCTCTGTCTCCTACTCCCTATCCCTTTGTCTGTCTCCTACTCCCTATCCCTTTGTCTGTCTCCTACTCCCTATCCCTTGCTCTGTCTCCTACTCCCTATCACTTTGTCTGTCTCCTACTCCCTATCCCTTGCTCTGTCTCCTACTCCCTATCCCTTTGTCTGTCTCCTCCTCCCTATCCCTTTGTCTGTCTCCTACTCCCTATCACTTTGTCTGTCTCCTACTCCCTATCCCTTTGTTTGTCTCCTACTCCCTATCCCTTGCTCTGTCTCCTACTCCCTATCCCTTTGTCTGTCTCCTACTCCCTATCCCTTTGTCTGTCTCCTACTCCCTATCCATTGCTCTGTCTCCTACTCCCTATCACTTTGTCTGTCTCCTACTCCCTATCCCTTTGTTTGTCTCCTACTCCCTATCCCTTTGTCTGTCTCCTACTCCCTATCCCTTTGTCTGTCTCCTACTCCCTATCCCTTTGTCTGTCTCCTACTCCCTATCCCTTTGTCTGCCTCCTACTGACTATTAAGGGGCGATCTATGCCCATCCTACAAGGCACTCTTAAATCTGTCCCTGAAGGAACATTCGCAAAACAAATAGCACAAGGATTATCCAATCCAAAGATCTAAGTCTGGCCTGCGACATGAACAAAACATGAGGAACAATCGTGCCTCAGAGATTACCCTTATCTGGAATAGCCTACCTAGTCACTTGAAGCAGAGTCCATCTCTGACCCTCTTCAAATGAAATTTGGATCAATGGATGGAGAATAATAAATTCTCTTCCCCGGGTGGTGCTTATTTCCCTTATTGACAGGGCGAGTTTGTGGAATATCCATAGGTATATGCACAAACCTAAGCCATTCTCTAGCCTTTACGTATCGAAAATTGGGATAAAGCCAAGTAATAATGGCTAGGCTTGCAAGGACTTTTGAGCCATTAGCTTAGTAATCTCCTATGAAACTATGAGCCTATAAAACTGCCAAGAATTATCTGCAATAACAAAACAGCATGTTACAGTGATACAAAATAAGAGCCCCACACAGCACATCAAATGCATACATGCAATAAAATAAATGTAAAGATGACACTTGTATGTGCGTTAGTCCATACACAGTGGAGCATGATGTGCATATCATAGTAATGCTAATTTATAATGAAAATTGTATATGTTGTATAATATGCTGGAGCTTTTCTCCCCGGGCCTCCGCTGAAAAAGGGCTCTTCAGCTCAGTCGGACAATCCCGGTCAACAAATTTAAAATAAAATAAAATAAAATAAATAAATGAATAAATAAATAAATAAATAAATATCCATGATGAAGTATCACCTATATATTTTAAAATAATGCATTTATTAAAAAAACATGAAAACTTTTTTTTTTAATAAATGCATTGTATATTATATTAAGCAATGCCTAAGTACAGGTATAGCAAGGTTTATCCACTTTGACATTATTCACTGTCTTGAGCCTTGTCATCATGTTAAACTTTGTCAGTCATACACTACAGTGGGGAAAAGGGAATATTCCCTTATTCCCACTGTACCATGATCTAAGCAACAGTTTGCTTAGTTGTACAATCAACAGTACAGTTGATGTACACGTAAATCTACATGCAAACAACTTCACAAAAGTGAGATCATCATAAGACCTTGACCCATATATACATATATATATATGGGTCTGCCTGATAACACAGACACGCCAAAACACCGACAACGAAATAACCGACATGACAAAACCGAAAGTTCAAAAACACGAAACTTCACATGCCCGACAAACCACAATCCTGACAATCAACAAAACAAATACCTTTCCCGAAAAACATGCCCACAACACAAGCACACCAAAAACCTTACAAACCTACACTAAACCTTACATACACAACTATCTATGCACTAAACTTAACCCAAACCCTAACCCTAAGGTCCGTCACTATCGCATACTTACCTTACCCGCACCCTAACCCTAACTCACTTAATCCACCCCTAACCCTTATGTCTGTCACTATCGCACACTTACCTTACCCGCACCCTAATCCTAACTCACTTAATCCATCCCTAACCCTCAACTCCGTCACTATCACACACTTATCTTACCCGCACCATAACCCTAACTCACTTAACCCACCCCTAAACCTAAAGTCCATCACTATCGCACACTTACCTGACCCGCACCCCACCCTAACATCTGTCACTATCACACACTTACCTTACCTACACCCTGACCCTAACGTCTGTCCCTATCGCACACTTACCTTAGCATGTCTATGTTCTCAGCATTGGGATTCTCAACTGTTGATCTTCTCCATTGCCGATCTTTTGGTGTTGGTGTTCTCGTCATTGGCGTTTAGGACTTTCGGCGTTTTCAGGTAGACCCATATACACACATACATATGTATATATATATATATATATATATATATATATATATATATATATATATATATATATATAGACACACACACACATATATATATATATATATATATATATATATATATATATATATATATATCCCATTCAGAAGATTTACTCAACAGAAAGTCGAACTTTATATTGTCGAGACCATATGATCGACTTTCCAAAAAGTCAAACAATGAAAAACAACAAAAATCTACATTTTTGCAGGGGGGCAAGCCTCCATGCATGTCCCATACCCCCTGCATATTATACATACCAACTCTGAAATTGCACTACAGTGGGGAAAAAGGTAAAATCTCCAATCTCCAAATCTCCACTGTACAGCGATCTCCATTCAGAATCTTCAGTAGTTCAAAAAGTCGATCATATGGTCTCGAACATATGAAGTTCAACTTTCTGTTGAGTGGATCTTTTGAATGGGACCCATATATATATATATATATATATATATATATATATATATATATATATATATATATACATATATATATATATATATATATATATATATATATATATATATATAATATATATATATATATATATATATATATATAATTACTGACATCAAAGGAGACATTTGACATAGATACCGATTGCACATCACTGTAGTTTCGTATGTGAATAGACTCAGCAGACAAAGCTAACACACACTATGTTCACTTTTTTCAAGTCTGTCAGTAATCATACATCAGAATGCCAATTTTAGATATTTACTTTAATGAGTTTTGCATGCACTACTATGAATAGGAGGCATGACTGGCTAAATATGCATAAGCTTGAGGATATCAAGTAAATGTCGCTGGGAGCATCTTTCCTTTGGCCAAGTAATTCTTGTCAGTATTCCCACTTAGATAATTTAAAACAACTAACAGTGAAAGGCTTCACTTTTACCTAAAAATGCACCCTGTTAGCTTCCTACACTTAAGATACAACTTATTGATACCTAAAGCAGAAATCACAAATCATTTGCACAGGTGTACACTCTCACCTCCATTTCTCTGCCCATTTTTGCTACAATCACTTTTCCATCTCATCATTCACTACAGCCTCTTCCTACTTTCCCAGTACCCCCCCCCTCCGGTTTCCTCTACTCTGCCTCATTTTCATCCATTCTGCAGCATAATGATCCACTGTTTTAATGATGCATAGACTGATTAAGGTTGTCAGATATATTTATAGAAATATTATGTTTCCTTAGAATTCTTTACTTTAGACCACTGCTCTATGTTCCTTTTATTCTCAATGTAGTGGTTCATTAGAACCTCAAGTATTAGACCATTTTTATGTTGTCACTGTTCTTATTGTAGTGGTTTCCTTAGAAATCCATACATTAGAACACTACTAAATGTATTTTTGCTCATTATTTGGTGCGTTTCTCCTCAGGCTTTCACTGAAACAGGATTTTTATTGTCCAGTTGGACTATCCTGGTCAAAAACATAAATAAATAAATATACCTTCACCAGAATCCTTCACTAATCACACCAAAATGTTTTGCACTGAGACTGTAAAAAAAAAACAAATCACTCAAAACATTAAGTATCAGTAAAACTCCAGCCACTCATCCCCCCTCATGTGTACCCACCACAGAAAGTCAAGCTGAGCAAAAGCATTTGAAATCTAGCACTCTGACCACAGTAACAATAGAAATCTTTTAGTGATACTTGATTCCATTGTCAGGCACACCAACTCATTTCTTACAATTCTGGGCAAGGAGAGGGTTACAATAATCTGTCTTCTAGGTACCAGGATTTCTGACAGTACAAGGGCCTTAAGTAATCCATCTACTGACAAATATGACAACAATATAGCAGTTGTTCATATGGGAGTGAATAACATGAGACATAAAACCCTAAGGGACATGCAGAGAGCTATGCTAGAATTCCCTATGCATGTTATAAATGCAGGTTAGACACTTGTCCTGAGTGGAATCCTTACTTCACCCTGAATGATACCTAGATAAAAAGAAAAGGTAATTGGTTTCAATAATTGGTTAAATAGCTGGTGTCATTTCAAGGGAATCTAATATGTATCTTTATGGGATTAGAAGTTTAGCAGTCCAGCTTGCTTTGTTAAAGATGGCCTGCACCTCTCATTCCAATGCTTCCCTATGCTGGTTAAAGCCTTTGCTGTCTCTCATACCTTTTTAGGTAGAGTGAAGCTGATGGAGTTCCAACATAACTTACGTATAAGTCCCAAGACTAGATTTCATTAAAGTGTCTTTCCTCTTTGCCAAAGATTTTAACAATGAATTGCCTAATCCCAAGGAACTGCTGCATATCTGTGTAGTTAATAGTTTAAATGTAAAGAGAGTATGCCTCTACCTTATAATTGGGTTTTGCACCTTTAATGTTTTCAGTCCTGATGGAGACTGTGGTAGTCTCTCAGTATTAGTCAAGGAACATTTTACCATGAGCCAGATCCCAAGGAACCCACAAACTCAACTCACTGAATTACAGATCACCCTAGATAGGATTATTATCAACTAACAGTTTGCTAGAGAATACTTTCTTTATCTCATATATTCATAATTGCATAGATTGTTATTAGACTAACAGCCTGGGGGCCTTTCTAAACCTAGCCAAGTTTTCCTGAAAGAACAATGATGTCCTGTATCCAAAGAGGACATTGAGGTTATAATAACCAGACAAGATTCTTCAGTGTTCTAAATTATCTCTCTGTTAGCAAAAACTCCATTATTCTGAGTGACTTGAACTAACCTTCAATAAGCCAGTACACATATGCATCCAATGTAAAATATGCCCAAACTTTCCTTGAGTTAATAAACAAAAAATCCCTTGAGCAGTTGGTAAACAAATGTACTAGAGGACACATCATTCTTGACCTAATTCATACAAATATGACTACATCTTGCACTGCTCTGTTATCTCCAGTCCCAGTGAAGTCTGGGCACTAATGTGTGACTTTCTCCTTTAAACTCAAAAAAGCCCCAGACAGCAAACCCATCTGCATTTAAAGACTATACATGTGCCAGCCTCAGCCTGCTCTTTGATGAAACATCAGCATTCACTTATAATTTCACCAGTCCTGATACAGTAGGAAGTTTCCTTAAGGAATTCTATACCATAATAAAAAATACATAGAGCAAGCAATACCTGCCAAGTATCATGGAAAATTCAGAAAGAAACCATCCTGGTGGTTTATTACCTTAATTAATTCTACAGCAAATAAAAGAAAATGCTTAAATTATATATACAATTCAAAATCTCTCTTCTCAAGGAAAACATCAATGCTTTACAAAAAAAAATGAAAACCACCATTGGCTCTATTAAGGAAGACAATGAACTTAGGGTGGTTTCTAAAGCTGAATAGAATTATAAATTCTGTTTTAGCCATGTTAGAAAACTAAGAAATAACACCTTACATTGCTCTGAATTCATTGAAAGTGACACCTCTTACTTTGCCCCAACAGACATTTCCAACATCCTTGTAAGCAAACTTTGTGCCAGCTTCACCCCTGAGACTTCTATCTTAAAGTCCTTAAATACCTGAATCCCCTACTGTCCCAGTTATTCCTAAATATTTAGTGAAAGCACTAATCAAGACCAAAATATTTCCTCCATGGGGCCTGACATTATTCCTGGTTACTTAAATAATAGTGTTAAATATGCCCTTTTAGACCCACTCCTTAAACTGTTTACCCTAAGTTATTTCAAGATGAACCTCCATTAGGATGGTGTACAACTGACCCAGGTAATTACAGGGCTCATCCCCAAAGTCAGGGAATATATTGTAACTGACTTCATTAACTATGATATCAAGAATCTCAGTCACTGTGACCACCAACATTTTGTGAAGAGTAAATTATGTTTACTGAATCTATTAAACTTCTTTGAAAGGGTTACACAGTCTATAGACAGTGTCCATGCACTACACATGCATCTTGACTTAACCTAGGCCTTAAATATCATGCCACATGCTGGCATCATATAGAAGATAAATGTATTAAAATTAAGCCATACGTGGTAAGATGAATAGCAAACTGCCTAAAAGACAGAACCCACATGGTGCAAATTGTATTATCAGAATGTAACATGCCTGTAAAGGGTCTTTGGACCACTATGTTTATTATAGTAACAAATGTATAAATGAAAACAAAAATTAAAGTGACCCCGGTGGTGTCCCTCACAGCTTGGTGCTCAGATCTCCAAGCAAAGAGTCAAGACATATGGCTAACAAAGTATGCAGACAACTGCAAAATGGAGGTTGTTGTTAAACCAGCCTTGGCCCCTAATCCATGAGCTCTCCCTGGAAAATTTGTGATGAGGTAAAAATGGTCTGGAACTAAAGGTTAAAAAGTGTAGTACTGTTATACTTGGCAGACAAATGCATCATACTATACAGGCAACACACCATTACAAAATGAAAATGTGGTCAGGAAACTTGGATGGATAATTACCCATATTTGTGCTATTGTGTAACAATGGTTGTCAGGAAATTCTTCTGTCAAGGTCTAAGGAGGTAATCACTCCCTTATACTCTGCATTGATCAGCGCAATTACTGATTATAATGTTCCTTTTGAAATGTAACTCACTAAATATATGAAACAGAAATATCCCAACGGTTCCACACCTAGAGTTCCTGATTTTTCCAGACAGGCTGGAAGTTTTATTCTTTTATTTAGTGTTTTACAGGCTTTTGAGGGGAGATCTAATTTTTACATACCGTGACTTAAGAGACCCAGTTGTCTTGGACTTCCTGTATCCACAAGTCCAATGGCTTTACCAGGTCTAGAACCAAAGACCTAAATCTTCAACAAAAGATAAATAGACTCCTTGCAAATTAAGTGGTACAGTTCACTAACTTCCTTTATACATAACCTGGAGATATACTGATAAATTTACTCTGGGATTAGTTGATATGGTTATCCTGGACAAAGCAGTCATGCCTTAGAGTGGGAAATAAATGGTTATGACAGTAAAATGCCTTGGAATATCTGTGAAAGGAAAAACTATTAAGAACATCAAGCAGCTATTCTACACTCCCATCTTTCCATTCAAGAAAATACAATCCAAATCAACCAAATCAAGCCCTTTTTGGAGGAAAAAATAAATATCAATAATATTGCTAAAAGAGACAGAAGCAGAAAAAATGCATGCTTGGGGATCTAATTATCAGTATAGACAACATCGACAAAAGTCAGAACAAAGGACAAACACGCAAAACTACTAACAATGAAACCCATCACCAGTTTAACCCTTCCTCATGTCCACTACCCCACAGGAGGAATGTTTTCCTGTTTTACTGGACAGTAGCTCTAGATCACAGTGCACAGATGGGTCACAGATTTAGTGTCAATTGATTATATCACAGAATTTTGTTTTGCAGTGGTAACAGTGCTTGTCTTTTTCTATACCAAAATAGCAAGGAGGCTTAGCCTAAGTCAATGCCTATTGCACATTTAACATATGCTACTCAAGTTCAAATTACCTTTATTAAAGTGCTTGTTTCCTAAGTTCTTTACAAAATGGAACATACGTATAAAAAGAAAAACTATTTGAGAAATACAAACAATAGACTTGACATTTAAATATAAAATAAACTCAAAATGAATAAATTCAAATAAAATACTCTGTATGATAAAGTTGTCAGTTCTGCAGTTTAGCATAGCAGCCAAAGAAAAGCCTGATCAGACGTCACAGAACTCAATACCAGAAACAACTGACCAAAAAAAAAAAAAAATCTGCATTAAAAACATGTCCACAGTCATTTAAATCATTAAATTCAGAACTGTCCAATAGCCAATGACAGCTCCACTAAACTATATGATAAAGACATTTTTCTATTAATAAAACAAGTGACAAAAATGGAGCATTGAAAATCGCAGGCTCTTTAAGGATTTTATTAACCCTGTCTGCCTCACATTGAATTAAAATATGTTAACATCAAGGCAGACTGCATAGCGAGTTTGTTCCTCTTCCCAATGATGATCAAACAAGGTTTGAAATCAAAGCACTGAATGACAATAAGAAAATAAGAGTCTGACAAATTGATTCTGACAACTACAATGAAAATGAAATGAAAATACATGTGCAAATGTCCTGAAGGAATCAACAACAAATAAAGATAAAAGATCTGGGGCAGACATGTTGACAGGAAAGGTCTCTATGGACCAGATTCTGGCCAAAACAATCAACCTTGCTGGAAGCAGCAGATAAGAAAAATACAAAACTGAACAGCTGGAGTAGGAAGAACAATTGTAGACATTTTTGACATGTAAAATATACACTCATATAAATAAAAGTGTTCCGCAGTAAAGATCCAGTATAACTACAAGTACATGTAGTTCAAAAAGATACCAGCATGGGTTGAAACGATGCCAGAACTCTCCAGCAATCATTTTATCCCAGCCACATCTAGTGGTCAGTAAAAGAAGACTGGCATATTACTCCAACAAGACCAACCATATCAGGTTTCAGGAGTTACAAGCTGTACTGCGGCATACAGGGATGAATCCCTAACATTAACCCAAGTGACCTGGGTTTGATCAGCAGCTCAGGTGTCTGAGAAATGGCAGCTATGCTGGGGGTAAGGGTACATGTGGGTATCTGAGAAATAGCAGCTATGCTGGGAGTAAGGGTACATGTGGGTATCTCTATGCTGGGGGTAAAAGTACATGTGACTGCAAGCTTCTTGAGTTAGATTCCTGGTAGACGCTGGTGCCATGTAAAGAGGCATGTCCTCAAATGTGAAAAGGTAGGAACCACCATGGCTAGTGGACAATACCCAACACATTCCCATTGCACAGCCACCCCATATAGAAGTACAGACATGAACAATGGAAAATGGGGAGTAGGGCAGAAAAATGGAGCCCCCCTTGGCAGCAATACAACACTGCACCAGGGTGTTGTGATCTAAGCACCAACCCAAAGCATGATCTGGAGTAAGATGGGGTGCCTGGATTGTCCAGTAGACCAAGTGGACAATGAAAGGCTCTGGTGGCAGCTAATGGTCTGTTGCAGGACAGAAAAATACCTTTAAAAAAAAAAAAGATTTACCACATGTAATATTGTCAATAGACACATCACAACAGGTAGCAAGGTAAACCACCAGCTTACAATTAAAATAATTACAGGAATACAGCTAAATGCAAAATTGCAGTGTTTAAAGAAATGAAACACAATCAACAACTAAAGGGAAATATCACACCCAAGCATACTTTGGCAGCAACATCAACACAAAATATGTTTTATCTTAGCTATGAAGGAGGAAATGGGAACTATTACTGCAGGATTTTCCTATTTAGAAAAAACTGTTGTAGAGCTCTAATATCTACAAAAGTTTACAAACTCTAAGAAGTTCAGGATGCCAACATTTCTGTCACTTTGCATGTATGATTCTTAATTAGACATTTTAGATATGTAGGATATCACATTCACATTCATAAAATACACAGTTTTTCAGATTTCAGATGAAAAACATCATTCATAATAGGTTTATGCAAGGCTAATGACCACCAAGATCTTTACAAGCCTGGCCACACAATCCATCCCGGTTTTGTCCCAGAGTTCCTTGGAATCCTTTATGATGGGATATGTTATTAAAGAGGTAGCTAAGGGGTTATATGTGAGGGTATGTTAGTTGAGGATTAATTTTGACCTGTGTCCATCAGAGACACGGGGGCTAGATTGGTGTGAATTTACAATTTCCCAACCAATGATCAATCTTTCTTTTGAACGGGGTCAAGGATGAACTCTGCTTTACATAGATGGGGAGCTTATTTAATAGTGATGAAATCCTTTGAGAAAAAATATTGGTATCACCAGCATGCTGTAGTTATGTTGTAGGCAGAGTTCATGTCCTTGGATCTAGTGTTTCTGTTGCTGTTCATTTCGCAGATGTGAAAGAGATTTATCAAATCTGGATCTGAGGATGTCTTATATGCTAGGCATAAACTGTCTCTCAGTAATGTGTAAGAGACCAAGTACAGAGATAGGACCTTACTGTGATCTGTGTAGAAGAGAGTATTTGTACTCTGAATTCTCCTGGTGAGATGGGACCAAATGGGGCATTGTGATGAGTCTGATAATGGTTAAGTAGAGTGGTACTATAACTTCCTTCGACCTGGATGCCATACCCTTGCTTATGAGTTGACATAGAATGGCTTTCTTACTATTCTGGCTACCTGTTGGTTGAAGGCTAGATTACCTTCTACACATGTTCCCAGAGCCCTCATTATCAGGTCAACTCTTAGAGATGTTTTATCAATGAAATAATTACCTTGGGTGGACAGTTTCCCAAAGGGCACTATAATGTATTTCTTTCATGATCAGTTTTAATCAGTGGCTTTGGCACCAGCTATTTGCTTGTGTTAGACCCTCTTGTAGGATGTTACTGTTGTGGGGTAATCTAGGATAGCTCCCAATTTATAGTCATGTGTGAACTTGGTGAGCCAGAGAAGTTGATGCCAAACAGGGGCAGGACCAACACAGAGCCCTAGAGATACTCCACTGCTGCCCGATCACCTGGTCGAGGTGTTCTCACTGATTCAGAATTCTTGGGTCCTATCTTTGACCCAGCGAGAAATCCAGGAAGTTATGTAGGGATTTATGCCTGGTTCTGAGAGTTTGTCAACCACACCTGAGATTAATCAGTTAGTAGATTCACTATGTCACCCTGATCAGTGCAGGTTGTGCCATTTACCTCATGTTCTGCACACTGTTAAGTGATACCTTTAAGATTTCTGACAAAACTGAAGAAGGACTTGTGATTGTCCTTAGCCTGGGAGCCTATCCTGACCTTGTAATTGGCCTTGTTGGACGTTATTAGACCTCTTAATTTCGTGTTTAGTTGAATCAGAGAGCTATTTCCTCTATGAGAGTTGATCTTTCTGATTTTGGCCCTGACTTTTTTATTTTGTTATATACCCTGTTAAGATAAGGATTCCACCAGTGGGGTTTGTTTTTGGTGTTAGATCTGGGCTAACTTCTGGTAAGTATGGTAGCCTAAATGCAGCTGTTTTCATGTTTATACAGGTTTTCTGTAAACAATTCTGTATAGGTAGCTGTGTTCTTGGGGTTTAGGGAAGCTATGAATTTGGCAAGCTGTCATTTAATAGGATGTAGTTTGCTTTAAAATAGTTCATAACTATTACGGGATTTATTGGGTTTTCCAGGTTAACTTTTATTTCAAGGGAGACAGTTTTGTTGTCCGAATTCACCAATGAGGACGTGACAATGCCCTCCAATGTTGGTGAGCACTAGATCCAATATGTTTGAGCCTCTGGTTGGAGTGCACACTGTCTGGTCCTGGGTGTTTGTGTTGCTAAAGCACAGGAAATGCTGTGCCTGTGAGTTGTATGTTCCCCAATCTGTAGAGAGTTAGTTAAAGTCTCCAATGAACAGGGCATTTGGTTGGATAGTGTGAGCTTCTAGTAGGTCTAAGTAAGAGTTGTAAGCTTTGTGGGACACAGAGGGACCTGTAGCTGGCCAAAACATGGTAAGGAATCGTGTCTAGGGAGACTTGGATTTGGATGAACTCCAGGGTATCATCAACTCATTCACTCCAATGGAGCTCAGGAAGTTTGCACTTTAACTTCGAATGGCGGAGTTTAAGCCTTTCGATAGACTCATATTATGTCTTCACATTTCAAACAAATGGAACCATATGGGTTATGAAAGCTGTATAAATGCAAACTCCAGCACAAACAATTTTTATAGCAGTAGTATTCTTTAGATTCTAGGTCTTAAACCAAATTTCATAAGTCTCAGTAAACACAGTAACTATTACATTTGTAATATTTTGTAAGCCATTTACAATATCTCAGCAACAACTCAAGTTACACACATACAGTTAGCAGCATTTTATTCATCTAAATGAGAGCTTTCACACGAGGCTAAAGAGTTCTGTATGTGTTACTTGGTTGTTGAGATATTTAGGAAAATGTGAAAATTATATATATGTAAATTAATATCATAAAAACAACAGTTAGTAGCTATTTACCTGCACTAGGAATAGGTCAAATATTAATACAGTTGAGTTTGCCATTCTGTAAGCTTTAAGATGAAATCTTTTAAGACCTTGTGCATAGCATGGTTTTTGGAATTATTGATGCAAATATGAACAAGCAATAGTTGATGCCTAGAGGTGTCAGTAGTAGTTAACTGCAGATGCTCCTGGAGATGTCACTCGGATGTGATGAGTTAACTAAGCTGGAATTGCTTTTGTTGCTAATGTAGATTGAGACACTTCCACCTTTAGCCCCTGTCTATGCTGCTGTAGGTCTAAATGTGTGGAAGGCACTGTAGCCTTCCACTGCTGGAGTGCTTTCTGTGGCTTAAACCAAGTCGCAGTGATAGCACGTGTCTGCATACTCCAGAGTGAGGAGAGCTTGTAAAGTGCAGAGTTTCTTGCTCAGGCTCCAAGCACTGAGGAGTAACAAATTAAGGGTGCTTTGAGGTTTTTTTTTTTTTTTTTTTGTTGCTGTTGGTAGTTTTGTTATTTTGATATTGCCTAAAAAAAGGTATTAAGGGGGTGGATAAAATTTTAGCCAATATCCAAATGCTGGGGGGAGGGGGCAGGTTCGGACCACACTTGGCAAAGCTATGTGGTCTGTTAACCATGTCCTCCCATGCTGATAGATATTGGATCACCCTGGAGTGATTCCAGAAGCTAAGCCAGTTATCAAAATCAATCGTTTTATGTTCATACCGTGGCATCATCCTTGGAAAAGTTAGAATACTGCTCAATCCACTGCACATACCTGTTTGTGACACACATTCAGAGAGATCAATGATGCCTCTTTTTATATAGTCCAGTGAGGTGCATCTCAGGTCATTTACACCCACATGGACTATGACAGAATCATATTTGTACCTGTGATGCAGTGACCTGAGTGCGTGCATAATATTTCAGATCCTTACTTTAGATACTCAAATCACCAGCCTGGTGAGAGAGGCATCTGACTGTCATACAGTAAAAACCCCTGTAACAAGAGTTGTAGCTAAAGTGTTTGCTTGCCTTATGGGCTTTATTTTTGAGGGATCATTGAGTGTCGTCTTTAAGATATAGAGAGGTTTCTTTTAAGTGCCTCAGCATTAGAAAAACTGTGTGTGTGTGTGTGTGTGTGTGTGTGTGTGTGTGTGTGTGTGTGTGTGTGTGTGTGTGTGTGTGTGTGTGTGTGTGTGTGTGTGTGTGGTGAGTGGTATGTGTGAAGGACGTAGTGTGTTTGTTCTTGAAAACTTTGTAAGAGTGAGTTTTCCTTCCAAGTAAGTTATGTATGTACATCTCTCGCACACTGTGTAGTTTCTTTAAGGATAAAAAGGTTGCCTGAGTACATGAGAATTGCAACATTAATATTTTAAGTTTGAAAAGTGATCATAAGTGCATCTCTTTTCCATTTGACCCTTTCGTTGCATTCACAATCGTACCTAGCTGTTGTATTTCTATACCTGTGGATAAACTGCATTCACAAACATCCTTATCAAGTTGACTGATTTATTTATGGCATTTCTGCTAAGATTGTCTATCTAGCAGTTCAGCACATTCTACACTGTCCTCTCATCCATCAGCATTTATAAATCAGATTGTTCCCCTCGTAGTCAAAGAGACCCTTCAGAGCTGTGCTGAACATTTTTCATATGATTGTGTGTCCTGGAATGTCTCATGGAAAGTGCTGCCAAGGTAGAGATTCCCAAAGTCTCTGCTGCATTCTAATCAGCCCATATACTGAGGAGTGGCAGTTGTGTCTGCTTTGGCGTTGTTAAGTCAGATATTTTCAAAGTGAGCATGAGTGGGATTTGTTTCCCCTCCAATTTGTGATCTTCATGGGCAGCGCAGCAAAAAATCACCAAGGTCTGAATAATTACTAATATCCAGTATAGGAATAGGAGGGTTACATCTTTGTTGCTTGCAGATGATATTGCCCTCTTAGCCAAAACTGACTGTGAAATACAGCATGCACTTGAGTACTGTGCTGAAGAGTATGAACCAGGTGGAATAAAAGTTCATACAACTACCAATCAACCACCAAATCTGAGGTTTACTCCAACTTGTGGATCACTACTGTACCATGCCAATCCTCCTTTGGACCAGCAATTCTCCATGCAAACTACTGTTGTAGTATATCAGCCGGAAGTATTCAGTGATGAAAATTACAACCCCAATGTGGCGCCAGTCCCTGCATCCCAGTTTCTATGTATACTACCTCTGAGTTTGCTTTACTTGAGAGAAAAGGGATATAAAGTATATTTAGAGAATGAGACTGGGGCTGTGGGATATTGGGGGGGGGTGCAGCCCCCAACAAAATGCTTTTATTTACACACAGTTGTGTTCAGTCATTGAGGTACTGGGATAGTGAGGGCAGTAAGGTGGATATCAGTCTATAGGTTAACCCCAAATAAAGAAAACACCAAATCTCAGGTTAGGGTTTTCTCCCAGAAAAGGCTGAATTGTTCTTTGCAGATGAAGTATGAACAGATTCAATTTCAGGTAGACAAGTATCAAGTATTTTATCTTTCTGCACAGAACTAAATGCAGAGGGATGTGGGAGACTGACCAGCAAATGGGTGCAGTCGCAAAAGTGTGGGTGGAATTTTATATGACTGTAGTAGTACAGTAAGAACTGAGGCAAATATGAAGCTCTCCATTTACTGGTTAATCTATTTCTGCATTCTCAACTATGGTCATGAGTTCTGAGTAATGGAAAAATGAGTCATGGACTATGTGGCAAAAATGAGGACTCAGCACAGTGCTGCATGTTTGCCCATCATAAGTGTGAAGCTTAGGAGTCCGGGGAATATCTCAGAGTTCATTCACTCTCTTCTGTGTTGGGTGGAGTCTATTGGGGTGGTCTGAGCACTTGTGCCCCTTCCAGGAGCTGTCCATGGGTGGCAGCCACAAGACAAACTAAAGACATGTTGAAAGGAATGAATGGCGATTCCCATAGGATGAGCTGCTAGCTTTGGTGGGGGAAGGGAAGTCTGGTCCATCTTGCTTAATGTGTTGCCATAACAACCCTCAAACAGACAAGGATCTTAGAAATTAGATGAACTGAACATTATTCTGGACATCAAAACCACAAATATCTGACAATCAAGAAGAGAGTGTAACTGATGATGCATGTTTTCTGTATACATGGATGCATACTGTACAACAGAAGCAGTTTTTACAAAGAAGTTTATAGTTTGTACTTTATGTTAGTTCTAGGCTTCTGTCATATAATGTACTTTATGCTAGTTCTAGGCTTTTGTCATCTAATGTAATTTTTGCTAGTTCAAGGTCTCTACCATATAACACCTAGTTAAACCAATTGTCTCGAACCAGTATGAAAACTCATTTACTAAAACATGACTGCAAACATTAGTCCCATTGGACTGAAAATAAATTCCTGGACACAGTAAAAAGCACATTTCATAATATCATGTTTTTTTCGCAGTGAGCAAATCATGGAAGGAAATAGTACTACTCCATTTCTACAAGAAAATGCCTTTAGTAACTGAATTGTAAAGTAATAAAGAATAATTTCTGTACAACAGTAGTGACATTATGGGCAAAACCATAGACATGACATAATGATTCACAAAACTCTCTGCTTATTAACTTCAATGATTTGTTCATTTTCTAGAGGAAGGACACAGCCATGCCCAGAACAAGCACAATATATTACAACAGATTTTCTTATGTTGATGTTTAGTCCTTTAGTTTTGCAAGTGGTTAAATGTTTCTACAAGGTATATAACTGACTATTTGTAGCTATCTACAACCTTTCCAAACCAAGTATCAGGCAAATAAACCAAGTCTGCAAACAATTTCGATCCCAGAACCATCCCCTTGGGTACTACACTGTTCTACACAACCAAGTTAAATATTTGGTCCAGGAGAATGACACATCTTCCCTTTTTCTGTGATGAAGATTTTAATGGATGGCTAACATAATATTTGGATAATAAGAATATTTCTAAATGTTTTAGACAAATTGTTATAAACCACTGTTGCTGACAAACTATTTTTCACTGCTTGACACACTGTCATAGAAATCTGCCATGATATTTAATCTTGACTTATAACAAAGTGAAATAAAACAAAACACACAAACGACTGAGTAAAAAAGAAAGCAGCCACTGAAAGCTCCACTACACAAAGGAATTTTTTCAACTCTTGACCTATATTTCATATGTTCATATTGATGGAAATCAGTATTATCAAAACTCAAATGTAGAAGAATGGCAGGTACTCCACAACAATCGAAGCAAACCACTGAGTAAAAAAAATATATTCTTTATTCCATAAAGTAAACACGTTCGCATCTCCAAGGACGCTTCTTCAGACTTAAAACAATACTAAAGTACTTCAGCTCCATTTAAATATGGTATCACTTCTAGTAAAAACCAATTAAATGTCTAGTAGAAAGCACATGATAAAAGCTCTTAAAGTCACAATTCCAATATGTTCTATACTATATGCACATGTATGAAAAACATTTAATAGTGAAAGATAAAAGTACAGATATATGTGTGTGCATGTGTATGGAATGTGTATAAAACAGGAGGTGGGGGGCAAAACCAAAACACTTGGATTGAGCTTCTACATACAAGAACTCAGCAATAGTACAAAATATTAAAAAATATGTTAAAAAAATATATATTAAAAAATATATGTTAAAGGCCTTAATATATACATCTTGGCTATATCTTATGTATGCTGATTCTCCAGCTCTTAAAAAAGCACACAGTGTATACAAGGAATAATATAATCAAGAAAAACTTTCAGTAAACTAAGACATTCCATTTTTAAATAAAATCAAGAAACATATTATATAATAAGGAAGACAATAAAACATCTAAATACACTTTACAGATGCTCATAAACAACAATACAGATCTCACTTAAACTTAATGCTTCTGAGCTCGATCTAACAAAACTGGTTTCAATGAGACTCTATCATTCAAACCATGTCACCTATCCACTTGAAGCCTAACTATCCACTTCCCTTCCTCTTTCTCTGTATAATTACTTATATTGCCTAGCCTCTCAGTGGAATATATAGATTCTAATGCTAAAAATTTTAAATTATGAGTTGTGTCATTCTGTAGAACATGTTTAGCTATTGCATTGGCTTCATTCTCTCTGCTAATGGCATAAACATGTTCTCTTATCCTTTCTCTGAGTGTTCTATTGGTCTTCCCTACATATAAACTATTACATTTTTGGCACATGACCAGGTAAACTACATTCCTAGACTTACAATCTGTGTAGTGATTGAATTCATATCTAATATGTGTATCTGGATGTATAAAATAGTTCTTATTGGCTATAAAACTGCATTGGTTGCAACTGTGACATGGAAAAGTACCTTTTCTTGAAGAATGCAATTTCTTCTTGTTATTACTCTCATAGCATAAAATCCTTTTTAACAATTTAGTGTTCTTATACCTAAAACTAGGGCTTGTACCCACCACTTGCCTTATGTGTTCATCCAACAGCAGTATACACCAATTCCTCCTGATTATCTCCGTTATCGTGTTATTATTATTGGTGTAAGGAATGGTCAATCTTTTAACTTTTGAGTTGTTAGTTTTATGCTCTGTATGTATATGACTTCTAATGAATGGTTGTCCTGATTTCTCACGTTCTACTTTCACTAATGTTTTGAGATCCTTAGAGTGATACCCTCTCTCTATAAAATCTCTCTGTATATCACTAATGGCTTCCTGATGCACCTCATCTTCATTCACTAAATGGGAGAATCTTAGTGCTTGATTTTTCACTATATTTTTATGTATATGTGCTGGATGCATGCTATTTCGATGTAAAAGAGTATTCCTTCTGCATGGTTTTCTGTAGAATTCTGTACTAATCTTCCCATCATCTTTCCTAAGTAATACATCTAGAAATTCAATCATACTCTGTGACCTTTTACCTGTTGTGTAAGGAAGGTAGTCGTTCCATTAATATAAGATAAAAACTCATCTAAAGTATTTAGATCACCTCCCCAAATAAGGAATACATTGTCTACAAATCTTTTATAATACTTAATGTATTTAGAGAAATGTATATGATCCAGGACATAGGTATACTCCCAATATGGCAACACCAAGTTCGCATAAGAGATGGCACATGGTGTACCCATTGCTACTCCTGTAGTTTGCAATTCCCATTGAAAGTAAATACATTATTACTGAGAACTAAATTCATTAGCATGGTAATCCTAATAATCTGGCTATTTGTTAACCCTTTCTGTATTAGATACAACCTCAAAAAATCTACACCAATATTATTAGGTATACTGGTGAACAATGATGTCACGTCTAGGGTAACCATATAATCAAGCATATTCAATCTCCCATTAAGATTGTAAGGTGCTAGGGTTTCTAGGAACTGATGGGTGTCCCTTAAAATCAAATCTGTAGAATCAACTATTGGCCTCAATTGTTTCTCTAAATAAATAAAGATACACTCAGTTAGCCAACCTCTTCCTGAGAAGATGGGTCTAAGGGGTGGATTTTCTAACATTTTGTGTATCTTGGGAAGACCCCGAAATGTAGGAATCGATGATTTTTCAACCAAAAAGTATTTATATAGATCACTGTCAATGACATCACACATTAACATATCATATAAGTCATCATAAACATCTTTGATAACTTTATCAAGTTGTGACATTGTTAGAGCTATATATGTAGCTAGGTCAGACAACATACTGCTTATACTAGTTTGATAGTGTTCATGATCTAACAACACCACCACTGCTCCCCCTTTATCAGCAGGTCGTATAACTATTGTGTCATTGTCCTGCAGTTTCTTTAAGGCTAATTTCTCATTTACATTCAAATTATAAAACTCTGGTTTCAAATTATGTTTGCCTTGTTGAAATACTGCAAGAAGATCATTTGCACAAGCCCTCTCAAAACTCTCAAGTAATGGATGCAAAATTGGTACAAATATTGACGGTTTCTTAAATACAGATGCTTGTTTACTATCAGTTATACTGTCTCCATATTGTAGACTCAATGCTATATTTCTAGTAAAACATTTAATATCTATTATTAAATCACTTACATCTGCATTTTGCGAAGGAATAAATGAAAGGCCCTTGTTTAAAACTGATATTTCAGATGAAGTTAGTACATACTTGGACAAATTTACTATTAAGTCCTGTTTACGGATTTCAGGGTCTTCTTCTGGAATTTGTGCTGCTCGTCCGATATCTTCCGTTTCTTGCCTTTGTAGTATGGGCTCCATGGTTGCCGGTTGAGTGGGTGGAACGGTAATGGAAAATGGAGCACAGATTCATCTTCACTTGTCAACTGGGATGTTAAATCAGTTGTAGGAGTCTTTCTTCTCATGACTGTCTCCTTTTGGGATAATAACTGTACAATATTACTTTTTGCTTCCACTATCGAGGATATCTCTCCTTCCTGCTGCCTATCAATCTCTCTAGGCGGAAGTGATGTCGCTGATACGGAACTAGAAGGGAGAATGGAGTGTTCTTATGGTATTTGTGATGCACTATGTGGGGGAATTGTATCTGTAGACCGGGTGGATTCTCTCAGCCAAGAGAAGACGTTCCCCTTACTAAAATTGAGACAGTCTCTCTATTTTTTTCTTTTTAGCCTGCATCAACCTGTTGTCCAATAATGCTAATAATTATCAAAACTCAGCTTATAAAGCTGCACTCAATGGACCCAGTTTCAAAAGACTTGCTCTCAGTGTGAATGACTTACTTCGGTGTATGGCCTATCTATAAGGAGTCTTACACTAGGGCCCAGATTCTAAAACACCTGGTTTCAATGGAAATGGTCACTTAAACTGACAGCAGGACATTTGGAATCAGGCCCAATGAGACACACCTTACTCCTCAAATTCCTTTTCAGTTGTGATTGTCAGAGACATTCATTAGATCAAACAATGCACCCTCCCTTGGGATAGAGACAAAACCTGTCAGTTTCCAATTGTTTATTTTGAGAAGAAGCAATGCTTACCTCAAGCTAAGTACTAAGATTTGTGGTACACCATATGGTCCAATTTATCACTAAATAGTTTTTGTTCAGTGGGGATTAGACTTGTATCCATAAACATTCTACCTCACTGATTGTTTTTGGTGGAAAATCATCTGGGGGGAGTAACTGTATTCCTCTGATGTACCTGATTGACCCTTCCCTCATCTCAGTTGTTCTCCATCTACTGTAGACTCATTTCAAGCCAAAGTCACTGCAATACTACCAGTTGCTGTTAACTTAAGGTGTATGTTAACAATAAACTAGCAGCTTTTATTTAACGTTTATTTACCGGGAAAGTCTGACTGGGGTCTTAGGATCTCATTTTCAGCAGAGGCCCAGGGAGAAAAGCTCCAAGGTACACGATAATTAATAATACTTTACAACAGAATTCTTATACAAATATAATATACATGTCAAAAAATTGCACTGAAAGAGACATGCCAGACATTCACAAAGGCAACAAAAGTAGGAACTCCACTACAATCCCAATCAACTACCTGAAAAGTCAAAAAGAGAGGACAGATAGCTGAAGGGAAAGTACAGGAGCAGAAGAAAGGGTGAAGAAGGGAATCAGTATGTGCGACAAGAGTAGCAGACATGGGAAGAGAGGAGAGATGCCAGGGGTAACAGAGGTGCAGTCAGCATGTTAGTATAAATAAAAACAAAAGTTGGAGAGAAGGATTGCAGAGGAAGCATAACTGAGTGGCAGAGATTGTTCAGGAGGCTTGTGTTACTGTCTTTAAAATTACCATGACTTGTTTTACCTCCTGTCTCACTTCAGTTTTACAGATTATTTTTTGGTACTTACTGCACTAGATTGTTTTTTTGGTACTTACTGCACTGTGGGCCAACCCGCTTGCTATGCCTGGGCTTCACTCTTCCCCCACCTTACCCCCATTTCCCATCCACACCCACTACATCTAAACTTATACCTCATTCCCTCCCCTTTCTCTACTCTTACCCCTATCCTGTGCCTAACTGCACTATCCAATCACAAATTGTTCTCATTTTACCATCCCCACCCACTTCCATTCTAAATTCTTCTCAAATGTCAATCTGATCCTTACCCTTCAAACCCTAACCCATTAAAAACTCTTTCCCTAGATAATGCTCTATCCTACCTTAACTCTACTTTCACAAACCTGCTCAACTCCTTCGCCCCTCTAAAAACAAAACATATAAAAAGTAGCCCTATACCCTGGTTAATCAAAAACACCTTAGCTACTATGCGACTCTGTGACAAAGCCTGGACACGTTACCATAAACATAAAACCACTATCGCCGTAAACAAATATAAAACACTACAAAATAAAGTAAAAAAAGCTTATTACCTTAGACCACAAAGCCTATTTCTCCACTCTCCAAACCAACCACACCACCAATCCCAAACTATTTGGAAAGGAATCTCATCTCTCCTCAACCTGGGAAAAAAAGAAAACCCTTGCCGCAACCCAGATTCCTCTGACATGGACTTGGCCACCCAATTTAACTCCTTCTTCAATGAGTCCATAAGCAAGCTAATCCCTCACCGGCACCTCTACAACCCCTCCTCAGCGTACTCCCATCCCTTCCTCTCCTAGCATCCCTTGCTCCCATACTCCACCTTTCTCTATCAATACCATCTCTATATCCACAATAAAAAAAACTTCTCCTAAAATTATAACCTGGTTCCAATGCCCCTGATGAAATTCCCTCCTACTTCCAAAATGTAGCCGCAGAAGCCATTGCTCTCCCTATCAGCATACTAATTAATCAGTCTATCTCAGAAAGCCAGGTCTCCCAGCTCTGGAAGAAGGCCTTTGTTATTCCTTTCCATAAAAGTGGCAATAAAAATGACATCCCAAACTTTTGCCCTATCGCCATCCTATCCCCTATTTCTGAGCTACTTGAAAAGTGTGTACACCAACAACTCTTACCCTACCGCATCAATAATCAGCTTCTTACCCCAACACAAAATGGCTTTAGACCAGGTGATAGTACCTCCACTGCCCTCCTCTCGTTCCTAGAAACAATAAACAAAGCCCACGACTCTGGCCACTTTGTATCCAGTCATTTCCTTGACCTCTCTGAGGCATTTGACACTATTTCCCACAACCTGCTTCTTACCAAACTCTCTAAATTTAACCTATCCCCTTCCTCTACCCAGTGGTTCTCAAGCTATCTCTCAAACAGCAACAAGCAGTTAAATGGAAAAAAGCTACCTCACCCTTCCTTAATACATCCACAGTTGGCCCCCTACTATTCACCATATTCATAAATGATTTCTTCCAAGCCATTCCTAACTCCAGTCTCATCCAATATGCCGATGATTCTACTATAATCTGTTCCTCCCCTTCCATCACAACTCTAAACAATCTAACACAAGCCGCCTTCTCTTCCACTAAACAGTGGATGCTCGACAACCATCTAGGCCTTAATGCAACCAAAACAAAACGTTATTCAATGCACCCAAAAACCTCTTCCCTAGACAAACAATCCTTCATAATTACCAGCAATAACAATACTCCACTAGAACTAGTCTCTGACACAAAATTACTAGGAATTATCATTGACAATCAACTAAAATTTGATAAGCATCTACAAGCAAATAGCAAAAAAACCCATAAAGAATTTAGGTATGCTTTACCGCCACAGTCACTTTGTCTCTCCCACCACCAGGATTACATTAGTTAATACATACCTCATACCATCCCTTTTATATGGTGCATCTATCCTAACCAGCCTACAATCTGCCCTTAAAACAAAACTCTCATCTTGTTATAACAAAATATCCAAATTTGCGGCAGGTTATAGAGCCTCTTCTCACCATTGTAATTCCCCTTCACTAACTAAGTTGGCTAGAATTACCAAACTTCCTCACATATACCCAGCTCATCCAAGCATAACCCTGTCTCTCCCCATCCCTAGCAAATACCTTTGAAATGCATAAAACAGATTCAGATTCACATCCAATTCCCAAAACCTAATTAAATTGCATAAACCAACGCATCCTGCTGGGAATCAATTGCTGTCCATCTCTCTTGCATGCCTCTGGAACTCTCTTCCTTCTCCCATCTGCACCACTAGCAGTCTCTGCTTGTTTAAAACCTCACTGCACTCGCACCTTACTTCACAATGGAAATGCTCTTGCTCTCATCCAACCTAATTCTACGACACTTTCTTCCTAACTTTCCAAACTTTGTTGCCTGTCACTACCTCCTAAAGTTTTACATCCTTACCTCATTGTAATTCCCTAAAAAAAAAAAAAAAATAAACTACTGCTTACTGAATTAACCTGATGTAATTTTCCTAATGAAAATCTTTTATTTTTGTATTATGTAAAATCTATTTTAATTGTGCAATATGGGTTTGTACTATACAAAATATGTATTTAACATTTAATTGAAATGTATATTATGGATTTGTGCTCTTTCTGTACTATGTATTTTATTTCTCTGGAGCTTTTCTCCCCGGGACTCCATTGAAAATGGGCTCCTTGTAGCCCAATGGACTATCCTGGAAAACAAACTGCAAATAAATAAATAATAAATAATAAATAAATAAATAAATAATAGATAATAAATAATAAATAAATAACCATCCTCCACACTATTATCACTGCTCATTACTTCACCATACTACAAGAATTTTTGCAACACTGACTGTGCTGTTTCCCGGCTGTATCATCTTATTCATCCTCCTCCTCTAATTCCTCACATTACCACCAGTAGTAATAACAAATAAGGACACCTCAACCATTACATCCTCACCTATCATCCATCTTCCCATTAGTTACTCAAAAATCTCTTTAAGTTTATTTCCAATGACACCATTCCACTGTTGTAAACCCAAAATTCTAAAAATTTGTCAGTCCCAATGTCAAGGTAATATGTCTATCCATCTCTGCTAAAAATGGCATAATAAACCATCTTTATCCACTATACATCAGTGTGGTGACATCTACCCCAATCTAGGTCCCAACCAAACCCAAACCAAAGAATACAAGTTAAAAATTTAAAAATAGTCACTCTAAACCTTAAAAGCATATGCAACAAAAACTCAGATTTTTATGCCTGGATGATTCAGCACAACCCAGACTTCCTACCCACAACAGAGACATGGTTTAAGCTTAAAATAAAAGATGCTGAAATACTACCCCATGGTTATAATATTATTAGGCTTGATAGAACACTTAAAAAACAGGTGACTAGCTATAATCTTCCCAAATATGCTCACAGTAACTCCATATACAGACAGAATCCCACATTTTTGAAAAGCAGACATCTTAATTTCATTCCTAAAACTTAATACAGCCAAGAGCATATGCATTGCTGCGCTATATATAACCTCAGGACAGAACATTCCTATACTTGAAAACATACTATCCTGGAAATCACAAATGGAATTACCCTCCTGGGTGATGGAAACACATGCTGGCAGTCTTTATCTGCAAATCTAGCAATCAACAGCATGAACCTCTTTGGATTCACTCAACTTATCATTATACCAACAAGAAATAGGAAAGATAACTCCCAACAAGCTATCCTGGACTGGATTCTGGTTACCAGCTCATCTAATTGTATCTCCTCAGGTACCCTCCCTGGTACACTAAGTGCCCCCTGCCAGCTTTATGCCCACAGGAAATTACACAACTAACAAAAGAACATACGTTAAAAACTACCTGTAATGTCTGCAATTTCCCCAAAGGATCTTTCATTGAAGCTCTGAAAGCAAATAAACACAGAAAAAGGCTCATGTAGTGTCTTCAAACAACCATCCAAACACCAACAGTGTAAAGAAAAGGAGCAACAACTGAATAAAATGTCAGTCCAAAATTTAATGGCAATAGTTTTCATAAAATAAGTGGTTTAGTACTTTCATCCATATACATAAATGGGGCTTCATTAGAACCATTTTACATAGGATACACTGATTTAAATAATATCATATGTTGAGACATCACCCAATCACAGAAAATGTATTAAAATAATACAAATTAACTTTAAAAACAAATATTAAAAATATAACTGGATATAATAAAGCCAACAAAAAATGGAATACATAAATATTATTTATTACCTGTTAAATAGAGTGTAAGCATCCTTAACTTCACAAACATAATCTACTCGGAATCTGCCTTCAACCCTCTCTGATATCTTTTCGTCCTCCTCTGAATCACTATTTCTCCTACTTATGGTATGTATCAACTTTACTAAGTTTTATGACTACTCTTGTGCGGATTGAAAGTATGTTATACTTTACTAAAATCTATTACTATTCTTCTGTGATCAAAAGTATGCTATTTAAGTATCCATATGCATCTTTTCAACTTTCTATTTGTTTTTGTACTTGTTTTGTATAATAATTGCGTATTATTTGTTTAACTGTGGAGCTTTTCTCCCTGGGCCTCCACTGAAAATAGGTTTCTGACCCAGTGGACTTTCCCGGTCAACAAATGTCAATAAATAAATATTATTAGCTCTCAATTTCAATGCTGTAACTATTGACACTTGGTTGTTAAGATCAAGACCATACGCTGCACCCAGCCATGGTTGCCAAACCAGTTCCCTGTATTCTAGTTTGGTTTCCCATGACCCACCCCTTAAACCAACAGGGAACAACTTCTAGCAATCCAAATAAAAACTCTGAGGTGTTGCAATCCAAAATGTATTTAAAAAGTGCCTTATTAATATTCCATTTTGATATGGCATATAAATGCTCATAGATCCTTTTCCCAAACTGTCAGCCTGTCTTTCCCACATAACATTTTGAGCAAACCTGACAAATTGCAATGTCCACCACCCCCTTCATGGTACAGTTGCCTGATGTTAAAGAAACCTTATGTGGGAATTCATCAAAAAATAATGGGGACATTGGTTACATTATCCAAATTTCCGAGTTTCCCCAATAATAGTTTTGGAAACAATTGGGTGTTCAATAAGATTTTTACAGTTCCTAGCTGTTTTATAAATGAAGTTGGGTCTCTCCTACAGTCTTTTAAACACCTCATTGTTCACTTTCAAAATGTTCCAATTATGAGAAAAGATATCCTTAATTTTCTTGGAAAATGTGTTAAATGTAACAACTAGAGAATTAGTAAACTTATCACAATCCTGTTTGGTGTGTATTCCACTGATATTATTAGTTGCTTGTCCATTCCCTAAAAATGTTTGTACCTATTGCCCAATCCATTCACTACAATCCTTTGAATGTTATTCAAATAAATGGCAGAGTAGTTTCTGTCCAAAAACATTTTGAACACTAAATATTGAAATCTGAGTACATCACTGCTGCCCTCACTAGTTGCGTCTTAAAAAATGTTTTTCTTACAAAAGACTGACTCACAAATGTGAAAGTCCAGATAGCTATTAGAAAAAGATTTGTGTCTTTCGGCTTTTCCCGGTTAGGGGTCGCCACAGTGGAACTCCGGTCTGCTAATGATTGGCAGTTGATTTTTACGTACCAACTTGCCAGGCCTGACGCACAACCTTCAACGAAGGTACACCCATTCACGCATATCTCCACGCAGGAGACGCTCTAGCTGAGAATTGAACCGGACAGTGTCTTACTGTGAGGCGACAATGCTACAGCAGCACCACCACCACGGGTTTGCTATTAGAAAAAGATGATTTTCCAAAAATGCTGGATCTGAAACAACGTCTGTCATAATCCTTAAAAATGGTAATGTCCAAAAAATCCACTGTCTGTCAAATGTGTCTGGGTGAATCTTAAAAATGATGTAATATTATTCATGTATGTCACAAATTTATCTGGAGTACCGTCAGTGCCCTTCCATAAAATAAATATATCATCCAGGTATTGGCAGTACAAGTGTCAGTGTTTATGGTACTCTGACTCTAAAACAAACTGTTTCTCCCAGATGTACATAAACAGGTTCATGTATATGGGTGCACAATTAACACCCATAGCTATGCCTTTAGTCTGCTGAAAATATTCACCCTTGAAAAAATGAAATCATTTGACAAAATTAGGTCCATAACTTCAGCTATAAAGTTTACTATCCTGGCATCAAAAACTGTGAGGTCAGCAATGGCTGAATGAAATAATTCCAACCCTGCTTTGCGTGGAATACTTGCAAATAAATCTTTGACATAAATGGTAGAAAAACTACAAAGCGGATTGTAAAATGGTGGTTTTAATTTAGTTCGTAAATCTAAGGAGTCCTTTAGAATAAAACTAATAGGGTTTAGGATACCCTTCAAGATCCAGTCTACAAAAATTGCTAAAGTGTAAGTCTTGGAGTTTTATGCTGAAACAATGAGTCTATAGAGTGGGAATATAATGGAGTTGTGGACTTTGGGGATAGCAAACACCACAGGGATAGACGGGTTCCCATTAAGTAAGAAATTAAATAAATCTGGTGGAATAACCTCTTGTAAGATTGAATATTCTGAAAAGTAGTAAATTTTCCTATATGCAATGTGTATTTCATTAACAAAAATATTAGCATAATTATCAGTGTTGTGAAGCATTTTGGACATCTGATTTATGTAATCAGTCTTTTCTACAACAACTATTCCCCCACCCTTATCTGGCTTCATAAAAAACTAGGCATGCTATACAGAAACAGAGATTTTATGAGCATACCTCCAAAAATTATCCTAGCCAAAACCTACCTTCTGTCCTCCCTTCTCAATGGAGCACCATTTCTGACCAATTTACAATCCTCCATTACAAAAAAAAAAACAAAACAAAAAAAACAAAAAAAAAAACAAACTTGAAAACTGCTATAACTAACTTGACAAGTTTGCTACTAATTCATCCTGCTTTACCTATCACTGTAAAGCTCTGGATACCCTTAGCTGGCTGGAACTCCCCTTCTACTTCTCCTACATCCTGCTTATGACAATACATGAAATCATACACAAACCATTAACCTACCTCTGTCTTACCCCTTTAAACAACATGTATTTCCCTGAAAAACCTCTCAGATCAGAAAACAAAGAACTTCTCACCATATATAAACCAAATAAATCCCCTGGATAAAGCCTATACTTGTACTTAGTTAAAAAAATGGAACTCTTTATCTCTAACCACCAGAACTACTTCTAACCTACCCACCATTAAATGTTCCCTAGGAGAATACTTTACAAAATCATGGACCTGATCCTGTGCCAAACCGGGTGGAACTTATTCACTTTCACTATACTTCACTCACCCCTGTCAACCCAAGTCACATCTCATAACCCTCTCCAACCTCCTACGTTTTTCTCACTACCTTACCACATCTACTTCATCTCTGCAGACCTTTCCTCTAACTCTTTCTTTTTCCTCCCTAGTTACCTATGCTACCTGAAGACACCCTACTTTCTCTTAAAATTTCCTTTTCCCTTTATGAACATCATCTCTTATACTAAAACATCACTCAATTTCCCCCTTACTGTCTCTAATCAGGTAATCTCTAATATCTCTTTAAAATATCTTAATAAAACTGACTTGGGTGTTATTTATTGGATAGTAATCTATATAACAAATAATATGACGGTTGTTTCCTCACTCATTTTCTCCAACTCATGTTATTGCTTTTCATTGCACTCTGACACATATATTCTGTGTTTTTCTCATTACAACTTTTTTGCACTCCTTTTGTAGTTTAACATGATACTTTGTGATTTAAAATATCTGTAATTGATTTTTGAAAGATTGTGACTGTGGAGCTTTTCTCCCTGGACCTCCACTGAAAATGGGCAATTCCTGGCCCAGTCAGACTTTCCCAGTAAACAAATGTCAAATAAATAAATAAGTAAATAAATAATCAAGAATAACAAAATATCACTCACGGAAAAATCTGATGATGCTATATTTACAATAACACATTTCTCCTTGTAAAATATTGGCTGATGACCTTCTACTATGTGTCACCAAGTAACTATTGGTTGAAGCTCCATCTGGTGTAAACACAAGTGGGAGAAGATTCAACTTATGAAAATCCTAAAAAAGGTTTTTGCACTCTCAAGCTCCCTTACTTATGTATACCTATCCCACAGATGCAAAATGGCATAGAAAAGATAACTCCCAGAGAGAGCGAAGCAGTGCTGGGGTTGTAATAACAAATGTGCCAGCGCTCACTTCCTATTTATGAAAGCAAAAACAGTGCAGCACACCTTGCCGAGACTGAGATGCAGTCTCATTTATTTCTTGCATAACTGCCTGTAACGAAAGCGGCTGCTCCCCATGAATATGGCACATACAATATTTTCTTCTTCTTTAAGTTCCCTATATTATGTATTGCAGCCAAGCTGACCATAGTTTTATTGTTAATCTAACCAGAAAGTGCCTTTTTATCAGTTATGGCATTTTCAAAATGCAAGCTTTCAAATGTTAGATTTAACTGAGTGTACTAATGTTATGCACTGCTTAGCTGCCTTGTTTAATTTCTGTGTATTAAATAAACAGTCTTTACTTATCTATGAAGGTACCTTTAGTGTGCTTTAGTTGTTTTATAATTCAACCAAGGAAGCTTATTTCCTCAGCTGTTTACAATAAAACTTTATATTTTTTGCAACCCCTGAACTTATGATGTCTCTAATTTTATTATACAAAACATTGTGGCTCTCACCAAAAGGTATCTAGTTTTATACAATTTCACCCTTAGTAATGATTCTCTATGCCAAATTAAACAACAAATAAATTTATATTTTGCTGACTGGGTTACTCTCATTAGGCTAGTAGCCTTTTTTCTGGGGAGACCTGGTAAACATACAAGGGTTCATCAAAAACCCATGGAACCAGACTACCCAGTCAAAAATGCTATTTTACCTGCTTCCAAACCTATTAAACATATTTATTTGAAAGTATCATTAGAACTTTGAACTATTAATGGCTTCCATGTGTTTCTGTAGTTCTACGACATCCTAAAAGTGAGCGGATAAAAACTAAGAAATATGTGGTCTCCGAGTTTGACATCCAAACTCCCTAAAAAGTTCTTCAGCAGTGCAGCACTGCAACTAATAAGCAGATGCATAGCCAGTGGGCAAGTTTCCATACATGACTGCTGTAATTAGTGCTTCCTACTTTAGCCATGAGAAATCATTTACCATACCTGCACCATTGTTGTCGTGTCACTATGGATGTCATTCTTCTTGTTTCTGTCCATGTTAATTCAATATCGTCTATAATGATCTTAAATTTGCCTCTACACACCAACAGTGTCCACTTCTAACCCTTCTTTACCTGTCTTTATTAATTCAGTGCTATCTATAATGATGAGCTTAAGTTTGCAGCTATAGACCAACAACCTCTCTAGCTGACAACATTGTTTAATACAACCACCATTAAGGACACTTGAAATATGATATTTCACAACTAAAAAACAAGAACCTAATTATATACATAAAAAAGCAAAATATGTCCTACTCTCCACACATAAGAGTAATTTTCAATGCTTTTTATCAAACTGTGAAAGTAGGGTCTGACCCTAAAATTTCAAACAACCACAGTAACTAAAGTTCTCATTATTGCCAGTTTCAGAGCATTGGTAATTAGTGCCTGAAATCCACTGAATGGAAGCTTTCCTCTCAGACAGTAATCTTAACATGCAAGGAGATGGACTGCAGATATCATTCCTCATTCTATGTCTCACCATACAACTGGATAAATAAAGCAGTAGGACTTAACGCTTTTTAACAATAAAAGTCTGTGATTTATCAGAAGTCACAGATGTGAGAAACACTGCAGTTTTCCTAGTAATTGAAAGCAGAACTGCTCAGTAGATGAAGAAGAGTGTATCCAAAAAGTAAAGTAAAATCTGTGTAGCCAGAACACTCAAGTCACAAAATATTAAATTTCATTTTTTTGTTTGGTGACTTAAGTGTTCTGGATACATGGATTCCTAGTAATCTGCATCTCTAAAGCTTTAAACAATGGACAAAGTTCCTCCCACAGCACTAAAAATGGTCATTCATCTTTGATACCAAGATCTTCACTGTCATTTCATCCTTTCTAGCCAGTAATGATGAAATACATGTCATATAAATGTAAGGACTTGGTGGTGAAAGCAATTGTGGCTGGTGATAACCACGTCTAAATGTTACAGGTAATATCATAAGCTGAAACAGTTGTTTAGCAAGCAATAATGCCCAACAGTGTGGGCAATATCAGGGAAGTAAAAGTCCACCCATGTGTGTTATGAGGCCCTATGTTTCAGGCAGAGGGTCCTACAGCCCTGCAAAGGATATCATCTCCTCATAATCCCTGACCAGGAGGTTATTACTGTGCTTTGATAGTGGGCTGCTAATTCTTTTCCACTTATTTTTTATGAGTATATATAATTTTTATATTTTCTTCTTCTTTCGGCTTTTTCTGGTTAGGGGTCGCCACTGTAGATCACCTGTTTCCATTTCTTCCTGTCTTCTGCATCTTGCTCTGTCACACCAACCACCTGCATGTCTTCTCTAACCACATCCATAAACCTTATCTTAGGCCTTCCTCTTTTCCTCTTACCTGGCAGCTTCATCCTTAGCATCCTTTTCCCAATATACTCAGCATCCCTCCTCAGCACATGTCCAAACAAATGCAATCTTGCCTCTCTGGCTTTGTCTCCATACTGTCCAACCTGGGCTGATCCTCTAATATACTTATTCCTAATCCTGTCTACCCTCATCACACCCAGTGCAAATCTTAATATCTTTAACTGCCACATCCAGCTCTGACTCCTGCCTTTTTGTCAATGCCACTGTCTCCAACCCACATAACATAGCTGGTCTCACTACCCTTTTATAGACCTTCCCTTTCACTCTTACTGGTACTCGTCTGTCACAAATCACTCCTGACACTCTTCTCCACCCACTCCACCTTGCCTGTACTCTCTTCTTCAGCTCTCTTCCACACTCGCCATTACTCTGAACTGTTGATCCCAAGTATTTAAACTCATCCACCTTTGCCAACTCTACTCCCTGCATCCTCACAATTCCTCTATCCTCCCTTTCATTCACACACACATATTCTGTCTTAGTCCGGCTGCCCTTCATTCCTCTCCTCTCTAGAGCATATTTCCACCTCTCCAGGGTCTCCTCAACCTGTTCTCTACTATCACTACATATCACAATGTCATCTGCAAACATCATAGTCCACCGGGACTCCTGTCTGATCTCGTCTGTCAACCTGTCAATTACCAGTGCAAATAAGAAAGGGCTCAGAGCTGATCTTTGATGTAATCCCACCTCCATCTTAAACGCATCCGTCACTCCCACCGCAGATCTCACCGCTGTCACACTACCCTTGTACATATCCTGTACCACTCTTACATACTTCTCTGCCACTACTGACTTCCTCATACAATACCACAACTCCTCTCTAGGCACTCTGTCATATGCTTTCTCTAAGTCCACAAAGACACAATGCAACTTCTTCTGACCTTCTCTGTACTTCTCCATCAACACTCTTAGAGCAAACATCGCATCTGTAGTGCTCTTTCCAGGCATGAAACCATACTGCTGATCACTAATCATCACCTCCCTTCTTAACCTAGCTTACACTACTCTTTCCCATAATTTCATGCTGTGACTGATCAGTTTTATCCCTCTGTAGTTACTACAACTCTGCACATCACCCTTATTCTTAAAAATCAGTACCAAAACACTTTTTCTCCATTCCTCAGGCATCCTCTCATTTCCCAAGATTTCATTAAACAATCTGGTTAAAAATTCCACTGCCATTTCACCTAAACACCTCCATGCTTCCACAGGTATGTCATCTTGACCAACAGCCTTTCCAGTCTTCATCCTCTTCATAGCTATCCTTACTTCCTCCTTGCTAATCCACTGCACTTCATGATTCACTATCCACACATCATCCAACCTTCTCTCCCTCTCATTCTCTTCATTCATCAACCCCTCAAAGTACTCTTTCCATCTGCTCAACACACTCTCTTCGCATGTGAGTACGTTTCCCTCATTATCCTTTATCACCCTTACCTGCTGCACATCTTTCCTAGCTCGGTCCCTCTGTCTAGCCAATCGGTACATGTCCTTTTCTCCCTCCTTAGTGTCCAACCTTTCATACAAATCTCTGTATATAATTTTAATATTATTGATGTTAAAATAGTTCCTCCACCTAATGTTTCAAACTTATTGTAGAGTATGTAATTTTTGTTAGAGAAAATATTTTACATCTAAAATATAAGATAAGGAAGTATTTAATGTCTAGACATACACACACACACACACACACACACACACACACACACACACACACACACACACACACACACACACACACACACAGATGCACAAGGCAAAGGCAGAGACACACCTATAAAAACAAACACAGAGGCAGACACACAGAGAGATGCAAAAGTACAGACAGACTCACATAGACCTACATACACAAAAACATACATATACAGCCACTCATGCCCAGCAATTACAGCTACTTTCTTAATTAAATACACTTTTGATGTCTCATGATCAAATGAAAGAAAAAATTCTTACAGTACAAGGCATTCAAATCCCACACCGCATGTACCTCAGCTGTCCCTAATTTTGCTCTGTCCTTGAAAATGTTTGGTTTACTAATAAATCAGTGGTACAGCGGTAGCGTTGTTGCCTTACAGCAAGAGGTTCACCTGTTTGATTCATGTCTGGAGTGCCTTCTGTGTGGAGTCTGCATGTCCTCCCCATGGTAGAGTGACCTCCAAAAGACATGCGTGAATGAGCGTGACTCAACATCATAAAAAATCTTCTGCCAGTCATTAGCAGACCGGAGTTCCTCTGTGGCGACCCCTAACCGGGAAAAAGCAAAAAGACAAACAAACTAATAAATCAGTGAAGATTACTGAAAGATATTCACGGAGCATCATTCTGTCTCTCTCGTTCACTTGCCAGTAATCAGTCTTAACACTCCACTGGGAATTTATCGGCTACTTTTTGCCAAATTACCCACATCATAAGCAAGCCACAACCAGTATACAAAAAAAGCAATTTGTATTTTTTCAGCCTGTTTTTTTTATTACCTTGTGGTGCTGGATTTTTGCACATTAACACCCTGTGGAAGAACTTGTTGTTCAATAGGGTATTAGTGGACATTTGCCCCAACATCTAACATTTCTAAATATTAAAAAGGAATTGAGGCTGGCCATTAAAAAAATGCAAAGAACAAAGTCATCAATATTCAAAGTTTTGGACTTCATCTTGCTTCAGAAGTAAAACTGACTGGCAATCTGGATCAGGTCACATATTTTTTTAAAGCTGTATTATTTAAATCCTCTTATGTTGCTTCACCAAAATGTAACCATGTTCCCTAACTAATTCAAACACCTTTGTTGGCTACTTACTTTTTAGAATGACACTATTTAGTTAGTGCATATTGAATAAGTTTTCAAATCTTATTTGCACATCTATCAAATGATCAGAAATAGTGCATGTAAAGTCTAGAACTTTTATATTGTCTTTTGTAATATGACAAAATTTAACGCAATAGTCTTAAGCTATTGCTTTTTGAAGAATAGCATTTTTACTTGCTTGTTGTATCATATTTTGTTAAGTATTGATTGTTCCTTTAGCATAGTCAGCAGCTACCATTAATTTTATCTGATAGTAGTTCATCTTCTAAGCTAATATAATCTTCTTTGGAAATCATGGGATTTTGTAGCTGACAAAAATGGTGTTCCATTTATCACTTAGTGGCATCATTATCATAAAGTAAATATCTCGTTTGGATTAAAGCTGCATCTGGTGACTCAGGCAGCAGTGCTACTTCAGTGACATTTGTACTGCATAAATACCACTCTCTACATTGATAGTTGTATCTTCATAAAATTGAACACAGAATTATTGATAAAAGATGAAAATCTCAAAACAATGAAACAGTTAAATACACTATACCAAGAGTGCAAGTACAAAGCTACTAAAAGAGCAGAACCATATTAAAAATATAACGCAAGACATTTTACTAATATGGCCAAATTAATTAAACGTTACATAGCTAAGCACCATATAAGAAACATTCTAATCTGCTTTATAATGCAATTAGCTCTGACAACAGTGGCAAAACCCAGCTGTCACTTCTTATATAGTAAGTCACAAATGGAAAAAAAAGTTGATTGCATCTTTCTTATAGCATCTTGTCTGGTAGCTTTGCAGACGCTGCCACTATAATCTGTTTGTTTTTTTGTGGACTTGAAGGCATTTGATAGCTCACCAACTACACAGGAATGCACTGCAGAAAAGTGCAGTGCCCCAGAACTACTGCCATATGCCATTTAGTTCACTGCCAAAGCAAGAATGTGCCTGCATTCACAGTTTTAAGCTCAGCATGGTCAATGTGGGGGGAGAGTATTGCCAACGGTAGTTTTTTCTTCATTTTTTGATTTTTGTGGGAATAATACCAAGGTACAGTCAAGGTCTGGAATGTAGCTAGTACAATGATATGATGTTTGCATCTTCATTATTTACAGATGTTATCCTCTTTGATTTTATTGACTGTGATTTTAGCCTTATAAGGGAATCTTCTAAAAAATAAAGGATTGAAAGTAAGAGGGAAACAGCTAAATCAAGGTTGAAGAGTTTAAGTACCTTTGGTACTTATTGATACGTGAAGGTAGAAGGAATCAATGTTCTGACTAGTGGCAGTACTGTAGGTTGTTGTTGTGTCTTTCGACTTATCCCGGTTAGGGGTCACCACAGCGGAACTCCGGTCCGCTAATGTTTGGTAGTGGATTTTTACATGCCGAGTTACCAGCCCTGATGCACAACTTTCAATGAAGGCACACCCATTCACGCATGCCTTCACACAGAAGACGCTCTAGCGGAGAATCGAACGCAACAACGTCTTGCTGTGAGGCGACAATGTCGTTGGAGTGAGACCCCAATGCCTAACACAGATTATTTCTGAAACACCTGCCATTATTATGACATGAAATTTGTTAGCGGGTACATTTGTATGATAACTGGCATATTATATATTCAGATATGAATCTGCTGAAGTTTTGTTTCCCTATATATTTAAGACTAGTAATTAACTGAGCAAAGATTTTCAGTTTCTTAGCAAATAGCCATTATAGTACTAAGTCAATGCAAAGATATGGCAAAGCCAACATAGTTTATAGTGCCACAGTTGCTTAATTAATCAATATATGTCATAAGAAGATAATTGCTTAATGAATGGGAAAAATTGCAACTTTTCAGCTTCTGGAATGTCAAACTGAAGTACTACTACTACCACATTTTCCTCTCTCTCAAAGGCTTACAAACACAGACTAAAAGTTCAGTAAAGTTTAGTAAATATATAAGAGTTTCTAAAAAGACATAATTTAGGCATCCCATTTGCAGGGCATTTGCAGATAACCAGAGTTCCTTGCACAATTTTATTTAATGATTGATTTGTACGAGAACATGTTAACTGACAGAAATGATAACATTAAACAAATGTTTTATAAGGGATCATAGTATAAGCTTTTAAACGTAGACAAATGGCTATAGAAATCAACTGGAAAGCATGTTTTTACAAAAATTAAGCAATTTATTGATAAACTGATGATGTAATTACATGAATCTTTGCTGAATTCCATATATAGAGTGATTTTAAGAGATATAACATTTTGTTATTCTCTAAGACATAAGATAACTGTCAGAGGATTCAAATGCAATTGTTTCAATAAAAGTTATGTTTTACATACTGGACAGCAGTGCTGAAACTTATTGTTTCAGCACCGAGGAGACCATATAATTTGAAATTGACTGTATTATCACAGCTGGCACCTCTACAAAATGCTGCAATACTCTGCTCACAGTATGCTAGAACTGCTGACACAATATGCCACACAATGGTATGTAGCCATGTCCCAGGTACATATGGCAGGTATACACATTGGCAGTACAGTACAGAGGAGAGTGGAAGGCTGGGCAAGCCAAATGTGAGACTAGCAGGTAGAGTGTATTTTGCTATCAGGAAATAGCAGGGTAACTAGGATTGTAGCCCACCTTTGATCCATTCTATTAGCAAAGACTGCAGCAAAAACTGTTCAGGGTTCTGGAATTGCACAGCGACATGAAGCTGTGAGTATGTAAATAGAACAATACTGTTGTGTAATGGACACAGCATCCACAAATTTCCAAAGACTTGGCTCTTTTTCTGGATCTGAGTCTTACAACACCACTTACTCCTCCTGTCGCTATCATCTACTATTGCTTCCTATAACCACTTTACTACTTGCTCCTTCTCACTCTCCCATGGACTGTCTCACCCTGTTCATAACTGCTCCCTCAACTTCTACAACTAACCTGCTTCTGATTATTTTGCCCACCCTGACCTTGAGATATGTATCTTACCAACTTGTTTACTTTGCCTTGCAATCAATTTTGCTATTAGAGACACCTCTCTGTTCATGTGTGCATTTACTTGTTGATACACTTGTGTAATCTATTTGAATACCAAAATGTATTGTTCTCATTAATACTATTTTTGTAACCCTTTGTTCCTCTATGGAGCTTTTCTCCTGGGCCTCTGTCAATAAATAAATAAATCATATGTAATAATGTGGTGGACATCATTACAATAATGTGTGATCTTTCCTCCTTACTGGTCCAAATGCATTAGATGTTATTCATGCGTGCACTATGTACTTCAGGACATAAGGTTGCTGTTTTACCCTTCCCATCAAGTCTTCCATATTCGCTCAGCTTTGCATCTCATAACTCCCGTGGTATGTAGTACTCACACCACTCTCCAGACACATTATACAACAAAAGACTTCTGTATTGCAGTCTGCAGAGCCCTGTTTAGCATTAGTGATGCTAGGCCACAATATTATTTCCTAAGATACTTAGGAAAATTAGGCTCACAGTGGTCCTGTACTCTTTTCAATGCATATGGATGACAAGCCAAGGAGGCAGCTATTTTAAATTCCTCATTTTGTGTTTCTTGAACTATACATAGGTGTCTGCTTTTGTATGTGTTTGTAGCCATTATCTCTGTTGGTGGTATACTGTACAGTTAGCAGCAGGTGGGTCACTGTGAACATTGTATATCATGGTGGATAAGCAGTATAAATATACCATAACACTTTCAGTGGTGCTCTTACTGTTTGTACTGCCAGTCTACATCCACCACATGCCTGTTAATGAATTGGGTTGGACATATTATTCATGCTGCCTTCATTAACTGCATCTGCACAGTGTACAGGCTCAGCGCTTAAGTCCTAAATTCCTTCCCTGACTTTAGCATTCTTAGTCTTGTCTCTATGTATCCTGTGCAGGTTTTTACATACTGATCCTAACTGACTGTATCATGGCTATGAATCTCACCTATAAAAACTTAACAGAGAAACACAGAATGATGAGAGAGTATTATTCTTTGAATTACAATCCTGAATTTCTATCATTTGTGGCATTTTCAAATAAGAGCTTTATGCTTTTCAACTGAACCTTTTCTTACTGAAATGATGTTCTGTTACTCAACAATGAAGCTAAGTCAGCTCATCTGAAAATTAACTCTGCCTAATTTACTTCACTTTACTTGAAAAGCAAATTCAAACAGAGAGCTTAAAATATAAACATATTAACATCAAGGTAAAGTGATAATAAATCATGTACCGCAAAATTGACATTTTTAATTCATTCAGTCCCAGGGGCCATTTTAAGGTAGATTAAACAATGGATGGATCTAGTACCTTATGATATTACCTCAAGGAATATTTTAAATCATGTTATTGTAAGATATGGTGCCAGACAGGTTACATAATAAAATACAGAATTAAAGAGTAAAAGACATCAAGATACCAGCAGTAAAACGGAACATTATTTTATTAATACAGTATCAAAAATATAGTTTTCAACTATATATTAGGTAGAAAAAAAGAAAAAAATACATTTTTATTCATATTGCCCTTTGCTGATCCAAAACTCCTAGCCCATGGTATGGTACTTTACGTACTGTAAATGCAAGTTAGTGTTATGTGGCATAGTGTCTGCACAGAAAATATAATCAGCACTGTACTCTTTGAAGAAATGAGAAATCAAGGATCAGTAGTAAGGAAATGAAAGTCATCAATGGAGATTGTTTTTTTTTTTTTTTCCATTTACAAAAATCAATTCCATGTGCCAAATCCAGTTAACCCAATGTAAGTCTGTGGTTGTTACCGCTGTGTGTAATGCAAAAACGAAACACAATTTCCCTTACTTCCATTGGCTTCCATGTTCCTTGAACTATCTGCACAGTTGTAATGTAAAAATGTACTTCCTTTAACCCATGTCTTATGAGTTCCATGCTTGAAATAATATATTTTGCAATTAAATGCATCAGATGCAGCTGCACTTCCAGGCAGCTGTACCACGTCTGGGACATTTACTGAGAGCACTAAGGAAATGATCACCAGCAATGTTCAGCACAGCGCTGGAAGTATTTGCAACTGCAACAGGCTGCTTTTTTGAGAATTTTCTATGTACTTAAATATTGATTTATTTTCCCCTATAGCACAAGCCACAAGTGATTACCATATCCTCCTATGCTGGCAGGGATGGTCATATTCTTATAATATACCATATTCAGATATTTTTAAACTCATCTCTGCAAATTTGCAAGTAGCCATTTGAAATAAAGGAACACACATTTCTGTTCCATTTTATGCCACACAGACCTTCAGGTTCTAGTCAATAATGTGCTCCAGAAATTATCAGAAGCTGTCACTGTGTTTGCATGATATGATATTGTACTGACTTCTGAAGCTTGCCCATCTCCAAAAGACAAAGAGAGTGTCTTCAGAGTCTACGTGACTCTTTTTTTAAATTGAAAATTATATACTTCTATATGAACACACACACACTTTGTCCTACAAGTTTATTGTAAGCATTAACCAATATGGCATGACTAACATTTACAGTACACAAAGTTGTGTTCTTACATGCAGAAACAAGCTTTTCTTTCACAGCTGGAAATTAACAGAACAAAATAAGCTTTAAATATGTTGTCACTGCTTTAATGAAATCCAGGATGCCATTCTAATATCAGATCAGTCTTAAGTGATTCAGTTATTTTAGCTTGAGTTTCAAATTCCCTTTACATACCACAAGCCACATTTCATATGACATTTTTAGACTGGAGTGGCACAGGTCTGCAGTGGTAGGCAATGCCACATCACAGGTTTTGATTCTCTTGTTCACTTCCTGAAAGTGATACGTTCTGTGTACCATTTGCAAATCCTCCTTGTATGCTGCATGTGTCTCAGCTGGGGAAGTAAGAGAATGTAAGTTCCACAGCACCAGAGAAAACATTGTTCTAAGCATACAGCATTTTGAGACAGATGTCTCTGTCCAATGGGTATTTTGAGTTTATGGATAGAATTTAATATAAATGGACTTAAGTAACTAATGTAAAAAAAAAACAAGGGAGTCAAACATTTGTTATTATCTGACAAGTAGATGTTTAAGTTACTTTATCATTTATTACACCATGAATGACACAGGCCAAACTTTTTATATACAAAGGAACACTGCATAGTATAAAAACTAGAGTGAGTCAGAGCACGGCTGAAAAGTACTAACATGCAATACAAGAATGTAAGGCAAACATTTTGGAGCATTGCAAACAGTGATTAAGGAGTGGAGTGTGAACTTTGTTGGTGTCACAGACACATGGACCAGTGACAAGAAGGGGTGGAACATGGAGATGTGTGAGAGCAGGCTGCTGAGATATAAGACAGAAGGAAAGAATGGAGGTAGTCTAGTGATGTACAGAAGAGAGGACATCAGTTGTGACGTCCAAGAAATGGAAGAAGAGCAGCTCATAAAAGGAATGATGAAGGGAGCATGGTCAAAACCTCGGCTAAGTGCCCTGAAGAATAAGGTAGCAGGGGGGATACTGATGTAAACTGGTACAGTGTATTAGCCCACAGACAAATCAATAGTGGAAGATGACAGACATTAGGAAAGAATAATAGGGTAGGAGAAAGAAGAAGAGGTTTGTAATGCTTGCAGAGCTAAATTAAGAGTCAGTTGACCTGACCAGGACTACACCAGAAAATTCTGAATGCTGTCCTACAAAGGTGGACAATATCAGTAATGTCCAGGTGAAAGTGCTCTTATAGTCAACAGCAGTCATGCTTTTCTGGAGATTCAGAGTGAGTGGAATGGTAAAAACGCAAGGAAAAAGGATATGACACAGGATTTTAGGGAACTACATTATTATGATCGGGGGGGGGCAAAGTGAGGGTGTAAACAAGAACAGGTAAAGGGTCCATTATTCAGGTCTTATAAAATACAACAAAAAAGCAGGCTTAAATAGTAGGAAGTATACTTGCTGTGTTCAATTCAAGTCAGTCACAAAAGGTAACCAAATGTTCCACAAAAAGAAACAAAGCTGTAACCTACAAACCGCTTTACTTTGCGAACTCTTGATCCAATAAAAAAAGAGTCAAAATCACCATAGAGTGTTCATTCGAACCTACTCATCCACTGGGCAATAGCTTGTAGGAAAAACACGCAGCCAGCATGTAAAAATAAATCCAAGCGTTCAGTAGAAACCATGTTTATTAAAATAATTAAAACACAGGGCTAGCGCTTTCAACGAATCTTCATCAGGCCACTAACAAACAAACATACTAGCATCCCTTTTATAGCAAAATGCTAGAGTCAACTACTGATGTCACATCCTGTTTGGACAAACTGAAGTCAACTCTGATGTCACATCCTGTTATACATAAAATATTTAAACTGACATCACTTTTGTAGTAAAACGCTACAAACAACTCTGATGCCACATCCTACTAAATATAAAATCTTATAAAATGTTTTAAATTATTTAAAATATTTAAAATATATATGCAGACATTTTGTAAACAGTGTACAATAGAAATGTTCTAAAATAACATTTCACCCTACTTTAACTGCTGCTGCATGTAACATTCAAAATGTTTTAAAATATTTTAAATATCTATGTAACCATCTCATAGACAGTATGCAGCAAATAAAGTGTTTCACAATTACATACTATCTTCCTATAAATACTGCACTTATATGCATACTAGTAACAAAAATGGCACGCATGTTTAGTATTTAATAATAAGCAATATAATCCCATTTGAAATACTTGTATGTATAAATACATGTTATTCAGATCTGTTGACAAGGGTCTGTGGAAAAGGTACAAAGACTAGGACGGCATGGTTGCACAGGAAAGCGAGGATTACAATTCAAGACACAGGAAACGTAAAATGAAGAGAACTGGGAGGAGGAGGAAGTACAACACTAAAATGGATGCAGCTCAGCAGCAAAGGCACACACTGAAAAGGAAGAAAATGCTAGAGCTGCTGTGCAATACAGTTTACAAAGGTAAGCAATGGCTTTCTTATATAATGTCACTGAATAATAGAAATAATCCACACATCTGTGTGAGATACGCAGCATTTACACATGTTAGGGTTTTGTTTGGTCACATGGACTTTGACCTCATAATAATACAAGCTGGGATAAGTCCTGCATTATCCACACCCAACTGTGGAATAATGTTAACGTGTATAATAAATAATGGGCAAAGTAATACCACTACAGGACATTGTTGTGAGTCACATATAGTGCAACCCACTGCATTTCCCTACACACAAACATACATACACAGGCAGACTTACACACAACCAAACATGCCACCATACATACATGCATGCATGCATACATATGCACAGTATGTCACTGAGAAGTCATCCATATCAATAGTTGCTTTCACACAACCTACCACCTACAGCAACAAAACAGTCATTTTCTGCACACATTTTTGTTTATGAGATTGAAAAAAAGAAGGACAAAAAGGCCACTTGAACTGGTCGCTCAGGATACTTACTTTGCATCCTCTCCCCACAATTACCACTGTCTCTGTATTTGTTTTCACCCCAAGAATTTGCATTCCCCCCAGCAATCATCTTCCATATGCATTTGTAAAGAAAATAAATGAAATGAGGGATACATTTTTTTTTTTTTCATCTTGTTTCAGCAGTCACTGCTATGACCATCCCATTTCCAATCCTTATAACTGTAATGAACTACAAAAATGCATCATGTCTATAGGCAGTGTCTGTACTGCCACCACTGTCCATATGTATGGCTGGTGTTATGACAGCATTTAAGTGCTTGAAATAAATGAAGGATTCATTAAGATTTAGAGCATTTTCCCAAGTAATATCTTAGCTGAACATGGAGATCAGTTGTGTTACCCTCACATAGTAGCATGACATGGACTGGCTAGCCATGTCCTATTTCTATAGAAGATGTGGGGTTTGAATCATTTGTTCATTCTCAAATTATCTAGTGCATTAACATCATGGTATGTACTCTGACCCTTACTAGAATAAAACTGGTAAGTGAAGATTAAGTGGTTGTTTTATTTAGTTTCTGTGGCACCCATGCAGACATGAATGATGCCCTCCACAGGCACATGTTCCATAAGTAACTAATTCTGGCTGTGTATTTGTGAGTGTATGAGCATAAGACAGAAAAATTCTGATTATGGATTTCTAAACAACACTGACCAGTGACACCACTGTGGTGTCTGTAAAGCCAATTCCATATGATGTAACCAACAGATAATGTAAGACTCTGCATAAAACATGTGGCCAGTAGGTCTAGCGTCCACTGTTTGAATACTGTGTTGACCTATGCTTTTGTTTTGTTCTCCTATATGCAGAAAAAAAGTCTCGTTCATGTGACAAAATAGCATCAAAGGTAGCCACTTCAAATGCAACATTTTTTTGTCTCTTTGAGCACCCCACCTGATCATCAGCTGCAAGAAATCCCCTTCTATGCCTCTCAATCACTTTCATCTAGTAATAACATGTTTGGATGGAGCCAGCACAGAATGGAGAGAAGGAGAATGGAAGACCTGCATGATACCCATATTAGTCCCAGCTGAGTGCTAGGGTTTCAGCTTTAAGTCAAATCTCTTGATGATGAGCATGGCTGACATCTTCCCATGGGCATGCAGTGGCACAGTGAGAGAAATAACCCTGACTTATGTTGTGAAGCATCCCTCATTTGTCCATCCACCTAAAGCAAAAATGGCTTTCATTGTAACTGCCCAATATCAGTACTGAGGCTGGTAAACCTGAAGTGAACTTGGATGTCAACATACCCCCCCCCCGGAAGAGGAGAGCAGGTAAATGCCTTGTTATTTATTTTTCCCTTTGCCATTTCCAACAGGCACATCAGTTGCTAATCCAACTTAGGTCACCTGGGTAACAGCTGGTACTTAATTTCCTTATGCCAACAGTGTTGGCAGAAGGCAAAATCAATATGGTGAGCAAATGTTCTCTGATTTATGCCATAGTTCTTAGACATTTATGTCTTAAAAAAACTGAACTGTGAACAAGCAAGCCTGTCTCATATATATATATATATATATATATATATATATATATATATATATAAATGTATTTTTGTACATACAATATAAATTGTTTTACTTGTTGCATTTAGATCTCTGTATTGGCTGGTGTATTTTAGATATGATGATGTCCTCAGACAGTGTGAATTCTGTTACTGGTAATTAAAAATATTTGGGTTCAATATTTTAAAATGCATTGGGTTTCAACATTTAAATCTGTGCATTGTCTGATATACTTTAAAAGTGTTTTCGACTGTCAGGTAAAATAACCAAGATATATAAACAATCCATTTAAGTGGCACATATAATAATACCATATCTGTTTGTGTTTGATTCTGTGTTCCATGTCTGTTTTTTCCTTTATAGTACCAGTCCTAAATAATGGATGGGTCAATACAGACATGCAATGGAAAGATATAATTATAGCATATTTATTTTTGTTTGACAAATATGGTTTTATTTTAAAGTTAAGTGTTGAATAAAAAAATGAATAATGTCTGTAAATGTTGACTTTAAAGGCAGTATAGAAATTGATAACGGGAGTAGGTAGGAAAATTTAGGAATGTTTCATATAATATATATATATATATATATATCTATATCTGTGTGTGTGTGTGTATGGCTTTAGTGGCTGTATTAAAATCTCGAAGAAGTGTTTCAGCGAACGCCTCTTCATCATCACATACTGAATGAACGCACTAAACCACGAATGTTCAGAACAGTGATTTCATTCCCTAGGAAAGAAATCTCTTGCCCTCAAACCACAAACACACCACTTCAAACAAAACAAAGTGGGAGGGCTGTGCCCCCCACCCCCCCCTAAATAAATATACCAACTCCAAGATCGCACTTCAGTGGAGAAAACAGCAAACTAAAACAGACGGCCAAACAATTTTTTTCCCAGGGAAGGAAATTGCTGTTATGAATGATCGTGGTTTAGTGCATTCGTTCAGTGTGTGTCAATGAAGAAGCATTCACTGAAATGCCACTTCGAGATTCTGATATAGACCCATAGCTTTATATTATATCATTGAGTTTTCAGAAACTCGAAATCCATATGGTTGAGACCATTTGATCGAGATTCCAAAAACCTGAAATTAAAAAAAAGAACAAATCCCTTCCATACATAAGTTGCCAGATCATTTCCTGATATTACAAGAACTCAAGGACTTAATGATAGTATTTCTATTTTTAATAAACTTAGGAGATTGCAGGCGCTTTGAAGGAATTAGTGGTGATTATGCAATATGCATGCATGTTAGTTGTTAATTCATTTATATATATTTTGTATAATTTTACATAGTTTTTTGATTATTTTTATATTTCTTGTGACTACATACAGGCACTTTTTGGCATTTTTGTGTATTATAAAAGAATGAATTTTTGTGATATTTTTAATGTTTAAGTTTATGTTAGTTTATCAGTATGTATACATATTCTTTGGGAGATTTGATATACATTTTAGTGTGTATGCTCCTTTAGTGGGTTTTTAACATGTACGGGGGGTATGTGAAGTATTCATGGTTCTATTTTCTGGTGCTGTGGTTTATAATTTGCAGGGGGTGTGAGAGTGCATGGGGGGCTTACCTATTTCTGAAAAAAAATGTAGATTTTCTTTTTTTTTATATTAATTAATGGCATGGGAGCTGCAGATGCTGAAGGTGGAGAATGTGAGTCAGTGGCTGATGCTGGCTTGCCCTTTCTACAGGAAGAGGTAGCCTAAGCTTCCTGCACTATGCAGCATATGAGCCTGACCAGCTCTGTACTGCATGAGCAGTGAGCCACTTAGTTGTATGGTTACTCACGTGTAGAACCATGTGTGCACCTTCCAAGGATAGCTATCAAAGTGCTGCCAAGGCTGCCATGAGGAGGAGGGATTTACGACACACTCCCCATCAGTAGGGTGATGCCATACCAGTATCTTGATCCCTCAATGACCCCAGATGTTCCAAGGAAGTTTAAGACAGATCCTGTAGATTGACTGAATGAGGGGAGGGGCTGGTGTCAGTTGATGGTCAGCTGAGGGGAGAAGAAAAAAAAAACATTTTGTCTCTGTACTGTATGGTATTGTACTTACAGTGTATGAATTCTCCCACTGGTTCAAACAATGTCAACCATAATCTTTCATGACCTGAATAAACACAAGAACAAGCACTAAGATGGGTCCAGAAGGGGAGCATGTCCGGATGTTTGATCAAGTGGGCATTGACATTCTTGTCTTGCTTTTGTTCATGTGATTTAGTGATTCATCATTGTTGTAATTGCAAACCTAACTGTAAACCCAATTTTCCATTTCCTTTCTTTACCTTTACACAATCATAATTATCTTACTTTCAGTTATGACTTTAACTTCTAGCTTCATTGTCTTTCTTAGACCCCCCCACTTCTTTTTCCATAATCACTATCTAATTTTCTGTAGTATTGTTGCTATCCATTTTCATTAAACATAACTTCATTTATCCAAAACACAAGCAGAGGGTTGCAGCACGAATGAATGGTTTGTGGAAAAATAAGCAAACTGGTCACAATAACATCCACCAAACCAACCAACGGCAAAGGAGTTGTACAAAAGATAAAACCACAATGAAATAATTTATTAAGAATGTTAGCACTTTCATAGTGATAAAACACCACTCGTTCAGGCATTAAAAAGGAATGAAGCTTATAACAAGAAATTAAAACTTATCAGTACAAAACTTTCCATGAAAAATAGAACTATTTAAAAAGTGTTCTATTCTTGAGAAGAGGTTTAAGTGGGATTCTATCATTGAGCCCTTTTCCTATCTCTCTTCTAAGTCTTATAATCCATCTGGTTTCTGATGTTTACATATTATTAATTAAATCCCCTCCTCCCTTTTTATAAGTTTGATTACTGCTTTATGATACAGTTTTTTATATTATAATATTAATGTGATTCAATGCTTAGTATATAGTTTATGTGAAAGCAGTTATGTTTCTTTAAGGTAGTTAATTTGTATTTAAAAATGGTAAATTGAATGTTATTGGTTACCTTCTTAATATATTTGCACACCCATACACACACATACACACACATATATATATATATATACTTTGGTTTTTATGTACTTTTAATGTCTGAGGAAGTGGTATTTTATCACTACGAAATCACTACGAAAGCACTAACAGTCTTAATAAATTATTTCATTGTGGTTTTATTTTTTGTACCACTCCTTTGTCATTGGTTGGCTTGGTGGATGTTATTATGGACATATAACTTAATTTATCCTTTCATTCCAAATAACCCACATAACATAACATAAAACATCCTCTTGTCTATCTGTTTTAACATATTCTTTATTTCTATTCCTGTAATGCACATACTCAGTCATATCCATATTTTCTTCTCTACCTCACTTATGTCTTCAAAAAAATTTCTTCACATAACTTTTCCCACACTTTATTACATTTTAAAAAAAAACATGCTCAATAGTTTCTTCTTCCCCACAATATATACATATTCTTTCATTTTTCTTTTCATATGACATCTTCCCTTTTACTGGTAATTTATTTATCACCAGTCTCCATTAAAATACTGACATTCTACTTTACACCATCAACATATTACTTTTATGACCATTCTACTTTTTAATTACACAATCTATTGATTAGTTTTATGGCTTACATTATTTTCTTCAGTTAAATTTATCCATGGGTTAATATAATGATATTCTATCATAACATTTTTAGACCACAATTTTCTCTCTTTTTTTCCGTTTCCTTAATCTTTATCTCCTTTAAAAATATTTATTGGCAATATTTCATTTCTTCAGTGTTACATTTTTTTATTTTGCATCTTTTCATCATATCCCAAAATCTTTCATATTTACATTTGAACAACTTTACCACCAGCCACTCATTTTTCTCATTTAACCACTTTAACACTTTATACAAATTTAAAAATGCAGCATAAACTACTGTGTTTAATAGCCCTAAGCCTTTTTCTTCTTTATTCAAATACAAAAATTACATTTTTACTGGATTAAGTCAAAAAACAATAAGAATGAAAACATCACCTATAATAATTCTTTTTCATAAACTGTTGGCATCAGGAGTACACTTGCTAAATATGCTATTTTCCCCATTAAACTGGAATTCATTAAATTAACCTTTTTTTCTAAATAATAACTTACATGTTTTCCAAAAAGCACAAATGCCCTTTAATTCTTCTCTTATTTTTTCCCATTGGACTCTACTTGCATCCTTGTTTCCATATGTTATATCTAGCACAAAAACTTAATTGTAAAATACATACATCTATATACATTATTTTACTTCATTTTCTAAATGTTATTTTTACAGTCACTGTAATGCCATCTGCATAAAACAATATAACTGAAATTAATATTCCCTAGGTCATGATATAATTTGCATCCTTCATTTTAAAGTTTACCTCATATTCTACCACATTTATGAGCAAATAATATACAATTATTGCACATCCCCTGTTTTATACTATGCTTTATGTATATTCTTTTACTCAACCATCCATTTACTAAAACTCATACTCTATTACTATTGCATGCAGAAAACAATACTTTCCTGATTTTTTTTCAATTATATTATACTCCTTCATTATAACCCATACAATTTCATGTCATATTATATCAAATGCCTTATTAAGATCTCCTATAAGCTTAACTTCTTCCTTTCTATTTTTAATATTATCCATAATCTCCACGACTCCTGACATCATTTTCCCTTTATACTATTAACTATCTTCCATAACATTTTCTTTTACTTTCCATTTGCTTCTGTATTATTTTTACAAAAATCTTATAACCTACAATATTCAATATTATTGGTCTTCAGTTGCAAATTTCATTTTTCTTCTTTTTCCCATAAAAATGTATGTATTTTACTACATGTAACACCTTATACATAAAACCTTCACTTAACCGTTCATTCAAAATCTTTAATAAGAAATAATCTTATTGCCAATCTGTTAACATTTTATACATTTGATATCCTATCCCATCTGGTCCTGCAGGTAATTCCATATTAACTTGTCCAAGTAATTTAACTTATATGAAGAAACCTACTCCAATTTTTTATCATCTTCCTTTGAATATGTTTTAAACATCTCATATTCTCTCCTGTTCTTGCTTTTTTCTTTAAACATTTTTGTACAGAGTCTTCTACAATACTCATATTCTGGTCCCTGCTTATTTTTATTTCTCTTTTTACATTTATGATTCCTCTCATTACTCTACTGTCCTCTTTCAGTAATATAAATCTGCTGATACCCCTTTCTATTTTACCATGTAAAAATATATTTGCTTAAATAATAACTCCTTATTTTTTTATTGATTTAGTCTATGTATCTCTTTTTCATTGTCAAAATATGTGATATTTTTTCTAAATCCTTTGAAACATCTTTACATATTCTTCCATACTTTTCTTTTTCTACTTTTCTTACATCTTTCTGCCACTCCAAATCACTTTTTATATTTTTCTTTAAAGTAAACTACTACTGTGACGAATCTTTTAAAATAATCAAAATAATATGATCTTTCCCATGCATCCTTATTTAGCTTTTTTATGCATTTTCCAATTTTTACATACCTTTTATTTTCCTTTATCTGTAGCCATATTGCTAAGTGGTCTGAAAAATAATTGACACTCCTTCAGCAATACTTAGCCCTTCCGATATTATGAAAAAATGTATTTCAGTTCTATACACACCCTTTCTCTAGGTCTATGGATTTTTATTCCAAATACTTCACTTGTCCTATCTCATAACTAACAATTTTTTCAGGTAGTACATGAACCAAGTGAAGTAACCAAAGCCAAAAATAAAATACGAGCATCTAATGGAATGATAAAATAAGTGCTTTCATCTCTGTTCATTTAGAGACTTCATCAGACAAAAGCAAAAGCTTAATACAACTGTTTAAATATTTCAACATACAATACACCCCCTCCACTCAACAGTCATGAAATACCATACTCGATCAACCAATTACTTACATGAATAAACCATCCCAAAAAAGAAAGAAAAAAGAACAACCTAGTAAAAGTTCACCATCAGTACCATACATCCTAAAAATATGCATTAATGAATAAACAACATTATCTCCCTAATGCCTTCAATTTTAAAAGGCAAGAAATAGAAATTAATTTACACCAGGCCATTGTGATATATTTAAGTGTATTTACCATAATAATTATTTTCTTTCCAATAACAGTGACCATAGGCCAACCCTTTCATCTAAAATCAAGGACATCCAATATAATAAATTTAAATGAATGTCCAGCTCTGTCCATACAGTACATGACCAAAGCATTTGTAGCCTTATTTATTTTAATGTCCCTAAGATGTTCATATATTATACTTTGGAATTTACTCTCTGTTTTTCCTATATAGAAACATGGGCAATTTAAACAAAGTGCACAATATACCAACCTCTCAGTATAACAGAAAATCCTTTTATTTAACTTAATTTCAATACGGTTTATCCTACAACAATTCCCTTCCAACATGTATGTTCCTATTGAAGGTGGTAATGAAAGCACACTCAAATTGGCAAGTATCTTCCCCCGATATACCATTTATGGACACCTGACTCTGTGTCATAACACCCACTGCATGAGCAACTGCCCCATGAATGGACTGAAGTCCATTCAACAAAGGGATAAAAAAACCTTTCACACTTAAAAACTTCAACCATAACTTCATTGACCAGACTAGTTCGATAACCCCTTTTGATAAAACATCTCTCTCAAGACTTCACATTCATCTAAAAATGCCTCAAAAAGGCTCAGCATATGAGCTGCTCTAACAAATTGTCCCTTAATTTATTTATTTACAGTTTGTTAACCGGGAAAGTCCATTAGGCCAAGATGAGCCCATTTTCAAAGGAGGCCTGGGGAGAAAAGCTCCAAAATACAGTATTTATAATATTTAGAATAACAAAAGAAACAAAAATTACAAGTAATGCACAATATATATATATGATTTAACTTAACTACAGACCTCTTCTGTTTATAAGGGTGTGCACTCTCGTAGTGTATGAAACTATTAGAATAAGTCTCCTTTCTGTAAATCTGGGACAAAAAAACTTATTACTGAGCCATACATCCAAATATGCAATTTTCTTGTTGTTAATATTATGTGTGAAGTTGAGGAGGTAGTTTGGTTAATATATTCCAAAAAATATTTTTCTCTCCTTCAGGACCACTCCAAAAAATAAAAATATCATCCAAAAACCGGATGCACATTTGGCAATATTTAAAAAAAGGGGAACAGTATAGATATTTTTTTCCCATTTTAACATCACAATGGTGGCATAAAGGCCCTCACAAGCTGGCCTCATAGTGACACCTTCAACTTGCAAGTACAGTTTCTTCTCAAATAAAATAAAATTATTGGTTAGGACCATTTCCATTAAATTGTCATGTGTGTTAATCAGGGACTGCGGGAGCCCTTTATCAGATAAATATTCACAAAACCATTCAATGCCCAAACTATGAGATATGAACATATACATATCTTTAACATCAATTGTAATGAAAATACCTTGATCATAATATTCCAAAGAATTTATCCTTTTTAAAAAATCCCAAGAATCCTTACAAAGAAAGGGTTCATTCACAATTAATTTATTTAACTTAATGTCAAGGAATTTGCCCAGGGGGTGTGTGATTGACCCCCCTGCATCCACAATTGGATGGATGGGTGGCTGTAAAAGATCCTTGTGGATCTTGGACAGACCAAAAATAATGGAGGTTCTTGGGTTTGCCAAATTCAAAAAATTATATTCATCAATTGAAATACTTCCATCTATGAATAAATCCTGTAAATACCCCTTCACTTTACTATATGCCCAATTCAGTTGATTTAATGAAGATCTTACATATGCCTTACCCATTATTAACTCTCTAATTTTGGTATTGCAATCAGACACATTCATGATTACTATACCACCCTCTTAATCTGGTTTCATAATTCTAATCATTTTATTTCTTAACAACCTAAATTTTTCAATTTCCTCTGTTTTAATGTTGTTAACCTTCTTGTCACATTTTACATTACAGATATCTACTTCACATATCTATCAAATAATTGCAAAGATGGATGAATTAGGGGGTTAAATGTGCTTGATACCCTGGGGGGGGGGTGCAATCACAAAATCCAAACCCTGAAACATGATGCTAAAATTAAGCTTTCAAATAAAGTATTTCAAATCTATCAACACTTCCACTATGTTCAAAATTTTTCTGGGACAAAAGTAAGACATCTTGCAAAAAGGTCACATTCCAAAACACCAATGGGTACACTTGAATAATTAAATACTTTAAAGTCCTCTTCAGAGTTTAAAATGATAAATAAAGGTGTTGAATTATTGTCCAAAGTACATGGGGATTCCTCCATTATCTCTGTCCCTGAAAATTCCCCCTCACATTACTTCTCAAATTGTTCACATGCCCCCTCGACCCCTGTTCAAATATTGAGGGACTTGGACAAAATTCTCCCTGTGGTTGCACTCTCTCAGGTGTTTGGATCATCTCAGGGGCAGAAATTCCTCCATCCCTAAAAAAGTCTCTGGTACATTGGCCACATCCACTGATATTGCTGCTCACCCCAACCTTGAGACCTAGGAGGCCCTGAGTAAGCCACATTCTGGCCATACTCAGTCTTATCTCTTTTGACTTTCCTCAGTTTCCGGCTTTTAATGTTCAACACCTGCTGTTCAATACTCCTGACTACACGGACATAGTCATACTTATTCCACTTCATGCATTGGGTTGCTAGTAATTAATAAATCCAACTCGGTTGCCTCCTGACAGACACTGGAGCAATTTGTCATTATGTTTAATGACAAGTCCCATATATTCAAAGCCATGTCAATCAAACATTGATAAAAGTTCTTTGGGAAAGCATGAATTAGCAATAAGTATGGTAAAACAATGCCAAAGGCGGAGCCCCTTTAGCCTTTGGCACAATTTTAACATTAAACATTCCCTAAAATATACATTGTCCAATTGTAATTTTTTTTTAATTTTAATACCAAATGGTCAAACTTTGCTAAATTGTCATGATAATCTTCTTTACTTAATCGTTTTCACATTTGAAAGGAGCCACTCATTAAAAATCGAAGTGTTTGCTTAATTTCCATTATGAGACACTTGATTACTAGAATATGTCTCTAAGTGATTTGGAACATTATTTATAGTGTTATTAAGAGTAGGCACATGATCCAAACCATGTTGACATCAAATCCATGTCCATAAGAGCATTCACCTTGCACACCATGATTTTCACCCATTTCTGTGTTTCGGTTCACTTCCCTGGTTAGTGCAGCAGTTTCCAGTTGACCCTGAGTCTCCGTTCAATACAGTCAAGCTGTTATGACAAGTCCTGCATCAGTAAAGTTAAATCACTGATAGATTTTCCAATGTCCTGGGAAAATAATACTTGAGAATCACTCACTTCACTGCCAGAAGCCATACTCCACAAACTGTTAAAAGAAACAAATCCATGAATCAAGAAAAACACAAAGGGATTCCAGCAGGTAATATGTGAACCAAGTAAAGCAACCAAAGCCTAAAATAAAATACGAGCATTTAATGGAACAATAAAATAGGCGCTTTCATCTCTGTTCATTCAGAGACTTCATCAGACAAAAGCAAAAGCTTAACACAACTGTTTAAATATTTCAACATACAATACACCCCCTCCACTCAACCAATTATGAAATACCACACTCAATCAGCCAATTACTTACATGCATAAATTAAACATTGCAACCATTTTTCTTTTTACAAACCATCCCAAAAAAAGGAAAGAAAAAAGTACAACCTAGTAAAACCTCATCATTAGTACCAAACATCCTAAAAATATGCATTAATGAACTATATTTATATAATAAATATAAATATATGTTACATAAAACCAGATTCAAACAACAAACATAACATTATCTCCCTAACACCTTCAATTTTTAAAAGGCAAGAAATAGATAAACCAAGCCATTGTGACAGATTCAAATGTATTTGCTACAATAATTCTTTTCTTTCCAATAACCGTAGCCATGGGCCAACCCTATCATCTAAATCAAGGACATCTAATATAATAAATTTAAATGAATGCCCAGGTCTGCCCATAGAGTGCTTGGCCAAAGCATTTGTAGCCTTATTTGTTTTAATGCCCCTAAGATGTTCATATACTCTACTTTTGAATTTACTCTCAGTTTTTCCTATATAGAAACACGGGCAGTTTAAACAAAGTGCGCAAGGAGGTTGCTAAAGGTCTAATGGTGAGAGGTATGCTAAGTTAGGGAATATTTTCTGTCAGGTTTTATATTTCGGAGACATGAAAGACAGGCTGGAAGTGAATTTTTGATTTCCCTTTCAGTGATCAAGGTTACATTTGAATAGCATTAGGAATGTACTCTGTTTCACATGGATGGGCATCCTGTTTCATTGTGTAGGAATCCTTTGAGACACAATCTGTCACACCGGCATGTTTTATTTATGTTGCCATCAAAGTTTAAATCCTTGGAGCTTGTGCTTTTGGTGCTGTTCATTTTGCAGATGTGCAAAAGGTCTGTCAGGGCTGGATCTGAGGATGCCTTTAAATGCAAGGCATACATTGCCTTTCAGTAATCTGTAAGAGAGTGAGTAGAGAGACATGGCTTTATGGTGATCTGTATAGGACAATGTGTTAATACCCTAGATTTTTGGTGAGGAGCCACTGTGGACATTATAACTGCTGTATAAGCCTGACCAGGTGCATGCCAAATGGGGCATTGTCAATGATGGGATCGATAAGGGTCAGGTAAAGTGGTACTACAACTTCCTTGCACCTGGATGCCACACCATTAATTATAAGCTGGGTAGCATAGATGTCTCATCAAAGGCCAGATTACTGTGTGCATATGCTCTCAGATCTCAGACTACTGGGTCAACCTTTAGGGGTGTCTTATCAATGGAGTAATTAGGCTGTATGGATATTTTCCCAAAAGGCACTATAATTTAATTCTTGACATTGAGTTGTAATTCATGGCATGGGCGCCAGTCACTTGTTTGTGTTAGACCCTCTTGTATGATGTTGGTGTCATAGGGGCAATCTGTGATAGCTCTCAGTTTGTAGTCACCTGTGAACTTGGTGAGCCACAGGCCCTTGACATTAGCCTTGACCTTCAAGAAGTAGATGCCAAACAGGAGCAGGCCCAACACCTCTAAAGTGCTCTGCTGCTGATCAGTCTCTTGGTGGAGGTGGTTTCACCAATCCTGACTTCTTGGGTCACATCTGTGAGCCAGCTTGGAATCCAGAGAGTTACCTAGGAATTTATGCATAGGTTGATGAGCTTTTTTAACAATGCCTGAGTAGAGCATTATATTGAACACTTTAGCCAGGTCTAGGTAGGTGGTTTGCACCATTTTACCCTCATCCATTGCCTTGGTAACCCTCTTAAAGAAGTCTACTAAGTTAGGCAGGCATAACCCTCCTTTGACAAAACCATACTGGGATGGGTCCAGTGTCTGTAGGTTACCAAAGTCTTTGTTGATCATTTCCATAATAATTTGTTCCATGGCTTTGCATATTAGACTAGTTAGACTATTTAGTCTGTAGTTTCTGGGGTCAGCTGTTGGTCCACACTTATGAAGAGGGTAACTGCTGCAGTCCATTCACATGGTAAGCAGCCCGTTTTGAAGCTGCAGTTAAAAATAACTCAAGTGGTCCTGATAGGTCATGTTTCAAGCTATTTAGGAGGAAACCTGGGATACTGTCTAGGCCTAGTGAGGCTGTGATTTTAGCCTTAGCATGTACCACCATAACCTATTCTCTGCTAGTAGTTGGGAGGTGGGTTATGCTAGTAGGGATTTCATGGGGGATGGCCTGGTGGGAGAAGGCCTTATGGTTGTCTTTGTCTTGAGAGGCTATTCTGACCTCGAAATTGGCCCTGTTGAATTTAATTAGTCCTCTAAATTTCCTGTTTGTTTAGTTAGTGAGGTCTTGTCAGTATGAGAGTTACTCTTTCTGATTTTGGCCATGATTTTTTTCCTTTTGCAATATACCCTCTTAAGGTTAGGATTCTACCAGTGTAGTTTGTTTTTTTTTTGGGTTTGTTTTGGGCTTAGTTCTGGTAAGTACTACAGTCTCTAGGCAGCTACTTACACAGTCGTACAGGGCTTCTGTAAACAATTCTGCACAGGTTGCTGTGAAGTCAGGGTTCGGAGGGTCATTGAAATTTAACAAACTTCTGAATAATAGAATATAGTTTGTTTTAGAATAGTTCCTGACTATTGTAGATTTTGCTGGGTTTTCCAAGTTGAGTTTTATTTTGAAGGAGACAGCTTTGTGGTCTGGCTTCTCCTGTAAAGAACTGAGACTGGGGTGGGGGTGCTGCTCTGTACTATACTGGTGAGCATTAAGTCCAGTATATTTGAACCTCTGGTTGAAGTATGCAATATCTAGTCTAGGGTATTTGTATTAATAAAATCCAGGAAACATTATGCCTGCAAGTTTGAGGCACTATATGCTTTCCAGTGTGCAGAGGGGTACTTGAATTCTCCCAAGAATAGGGTACTTGGTTGAATGGTGAGTACCTTAATAGATCTAGGTACAATATATGGGATTCTTGGGGTATGGATGGTGACCGATAGCTAGGAGATGGTAAGGGATGTTATCTATGGTGTTTTGTACAAGGATGAACTCCAGGGCATCATCCTGTTTAAATAAGAGGTATATTTGTTGATAATGTAGATTGAGACCCCTCCACCTTTATTCCCTATCTGTGTGGCTGATGCTCTAAATGGGTGGAAAGCATTGAATCTTGGACCACTGGAGTACTTTCTGCAACTGTAGGCCACATCTCAGTAATGGCACAGATGTCTATATTCTCCATTGGGAGGAGAGCTTGTAGGGTGTGGAGTTTTTTTGGTAAAGCAGCTAGCACTAAGGAGTAATATGTTTAGGTTCCTTTGGGTTTTGTAAATAGTTTTATCAATTTGGCATTGCCTAAAAAATGACTCTAAGGGGTCGATAAAGTTTATACAATAGTGTAGGAGGCAGGTGCAGGCCATGCTTGGCAAAACAACATGGTCTGTTAACCATTTCCTCCCATGCTGACAAACAATGAATCCCCTGGATTGACAGCAGAAACTAAGCCAATTGTTAAAATCAATCATTTTTGCTTATAATGTAGCATCATCTCTGGTGAAAGTAGAATGCAGCTCAGTGCAAGGCATATACCTGTCTAAGACACATACTCAGAGAGATCCATAATCCTCTGCTCATATAGTCCAGTCAGGTATGTTTCAGGTCATTTACACCCACATGGACTATGACAGAATCACATTGTTACCTGTGCTACACTGACCTGACTGCATGCATAACCTGGCAGATCCTGACAGCAAAAAATCATCTAGCTGTTATCTTCTCCTTGTCTAGTCTGGTGAGGGGGACATCTGTGTGTCAGACAATGAAGTCCCTTTTAACATGAGTCCTGAGTAAAGTGTTTGCTTATCTTATAGGCTTCATTTCTGGGAGTCCATTGGGTGTAGGAGTATGTGTGGTCTTACTTTTAATGCATGCTTTAGAGACTTTTGAGGATATGAGTTGCTTTTTAGTGCCTCAGCATATGATGGTCTATGTTTGTGGTGGACACAATAAGTGGTGGATGTAGTGTATGGGTGTTCTTGGCAACTCTGTAAGGGAGATTTTTGCCTGCAGGGAACTGCATTAGTTTCTTCAAGGATTAAAATGTCTGTGAACATGAGACAATTGTTACATTGTCTTAGGATGCCCATAGCTATTAAGACGGCTATGGTGACATTTGGCTATTGCATATCCATGTTGTCAGGACCTGTATTAGGGTAGGTTATTATGGTCTGATGACTGGTTTATACAGACATCTCCTAGGGTAGTCTGTAGGGTTACACAATGCCTCACTAAGTTACAGGTTACAGTCCTAAAACTAGTTATATAGATAAACTTTACTGTCCACGCATTTGCATCTGTACAAGAACTCTTCTGCAGAGTGAACAGCTCCATGCAAATGCATCTAATTTATAGCAAGAAAAAGAAAACTGAAACCTAACTCCTGAGCCCTCTAGCTAATAACCGACTATCAGAAAAAACAGGCAAACACCTTTTGCCACAATATGGATGACCTGGTCCTCTTACTGCAAAAACATAGCAAAAAGAAAGCCTTAAGTGCAATGCAACACAAAACAATGTATTCCCTTGCTGGATCACATTAGAGCAATTTAAATATAACTAGTTTAAAAAGCAAGACTAAGAGAAGACAGGTTATTTTTGTTCAACAAACATACTTTAAATGCTAAGCAGGCACAATACCCCTCCTTTACGAAAAAGGCGTCACAGCCAAAATTAAAAGTAAAATCTTCTTTATAATAGTCATACTGGATTGAGCGCTTTCATCCACCCAATGTGCACTTCATCAGAATCAATGAAACACATATCCCTGTTCCATTAAATAACCCCTAGGCACCATTGAGATGCTGGTAACAATTAAGACATTTAAAATGACAGTACACTACCTATGTACTAGTGCTATACATATTATAAAAAAAGATTGTGCTAAGATGTAATACAAATAAAAAATGAAGTATAAAATAGTGTAAAACATCCAAATGTTAAGTGCACTTATAATACACTTTGCTATACAAATGTACACAAAATTATTTCATCTGCCAATTCTAACGAAATGAAAAGTATATAGGAGTGCTTGCTATAAAACAGTTTTAATGTCCTAACCTCTCTTTACCTAAAAGGTTGGATCAAATTAAATGCTTATACCCTATTACAGTGACAACATTACAGCCTTGCTTCTAAGACTGGTTTTATAGGAGTGTTGTCATTTAGTCCCGGGGTGTTGATGGCATTTAATAATAATTGCCACCTAACTTCTTTTTCCCCTAGTACAGCCTTAATATTTCCACCACTCAGGTTACGTGTAATGTGTTCTAATATACCAAACTTAAACAATCTACATTCTGAGCATTTCTCCAAATACCTGTACAGTGCACTGTTTTTGTCCTTATTGTACAAATAATCATAAATTCTGTTTTTAAAAGATCTATCTGTTTTCCGACATAGAATCCAGGACAATTACTGCACTTAGCTATGTATACCACATGCTTGGTGTTGCAATTCCCCTTCCTAAATATAACCTTGGTTCTATTAATGTTGTCCAATATTATATATTCATCTTCTAATATGACACAACATTGGCTGCAGCTACCACACTTCCCAGTGGGTCCAACCTTAATAATTTAGGAAGGGGAATTGCAACACCGCACATGTGGTATACATACCTAAGTGCACTAATTGTCCTGGATTCTATGTCAGAAAACCGATAGATCTAGATACTTTTCCATCTTAGGCCCCAGTCTTTGAAAATATCTCCCCCCTCACTTTAAATATATTTCCCCTTACCACTAATATCATTACCAGCTTAAAACTGACTTCAAAAATAGACAAATGCAACTGCCTTCCTGCAGTATACTTAACATAACTACCGCCATCTTCTTAGCAACAGCCTGTTGAACTTCAGTCTTATTACAGGAGCTTCAAGCAATGTATAACTCACATATTATTCAACGTATGCACTCATGTCATTTTAACTTTGTTTAATTGGCTCCAAATGTCTCTGTTTTCCTTAACTTTTCTGGGCTGAGGCTAAAATTGGTCTGTTGTGATCAATGACAGAGCCCCAGTGAATAAAATAAAATAAAATAAAATAAAATTAAATTAAATTAAATAAATAAACCAAGTGAAAGCTGGAGTGAACTCCTGGTGGTTTCCTGGGCCACTTCTCATTAGGTCTTGTGTAAAATATTAACCCAGAGTCTTCTTGTTATTGCACTGGTGGGACGAGTGGTGGTTGTGCGGTAAAGCATTTCACACAGCATTTCTAACTACTTCTTTCACAATGTGTTCAGTGTCTACTTTAAGTTGTGGCATTGACTTGTGAAATCCTTTTGTATCAAAAGCATGGCTTTTCTAAAGAATGCTATAAATATGGCACCTATTCCAGATCATTACATGACTGCGGTATATTGATTAGGGTCCTCATAAAAATATTTTCACACTACAACATTTCAAAAAACACCCTTTGTAGGTCATAGATGAAGGTTCACAATCATCTTACAAAAGAAGAACAGGGTGTTTGGGTCTTGAGCACTTCTCAGCAAAAACCTTGTGATATCAAATTGCTGTTTTGTGACTGATATTTAACCAGGTTTATCAGAAGAACAGTTACCATAGAAATTATTTTACCCTCACTTTCTACTCATTGGAGCAACTGCACATACATATCCACAACTCCCTGGTGTTAAATAGCATCTGTACATGTACACACTACACCGGACCTGATACTAACATCTTTATAGTGTTACCCCACTGTTTGGATGAATTTGCAGCATCCTGGTGGTAAAATTAAAATGTGATCAAGATGTTTCTTTGTGGTGAACACATGGCCTGCACCATTATAACATTTTATTTACATCTACTAGGCACCATAATCTAATGGCAGGTTAGATATGCATGATGGAGAACCTCACAGGTGGACATAGTCATATCATTAACAGAGCTTTAATAACGTCCAGGAAGTTTCAGCTCACACAGCAGTTTGCCTATTTAACCATTTTGAGATTTCTCATCTTCCTGCGAGACAGACTGCATCCCAGGATATTGCATTTCTGACAATTCTATTTCACATCACTCTGTAAAGGTAATGGGTTTTGCTACTTGTATATATAATCTGACACTATATTTGGAAATATCTGTAAGGATGCATTGGTGGGCAGTGTGATGTAAAACATATTCTTACCCATTGTTTTATCACCCATGTTGTGGACTCACCTGCTAATGTGGTTTAATGCTCCCATATGCCCTGTACATATCTTCAGGTTTTATTAGTCACATTTTCAGAAAAGGCCTCTTATTTCATAACGAATAATTTCTTAGTTTGCATACTTCTACAAATAATAAATACTTAATTTGTAAATTTCCCATCATATCCTTTATCGGTTATATTTTTAACTAATACTACACGTACTTCAACCCTTGCTAGAATTTTAAGCAGCTTTTCTACTTTGTGTTTACTATCACTGTACAGTGTTTTCAGACATCCAGAGAACTGAAGGTTGTTACATCATGGGGCTTTGTTTTAATGGCATGATGATAACTCTTATTACAGGATATTGTTAATGTGTGTAGTATGCTGATATACCAATATGTATTAAAATGGATAAAGTATCTCCACATTTTTGACTTTGGGGTGCAGATGAACTGTTCCACAATACATATCTTGATTTTATTAGTTGCACTAAAATGCTGTATGTTTTGATTTTTTTTAGAAGGGATTTAAAATTTGCATGGAGAACCTCAAAACCTTGATCTGTTTGAATTTGTTTTCATCATGCTCACCCCCCTTGAATTGTGTGAATCTTTCTGTGATACTAATACCTCAATCCAAGCATATTTGTGCATGTCATTCGCAAGCTTGAAAATGACATTAAACCCTTCAAAGAACTTCGGAAAACTTGACATTTCAGTGGGATAAGCCCAGCATTGTACATCAATATTGATCAACTCTTTTGTTTTGCTGGTTTGTGCATGCTGTAAATATCTTGCAAAGATTACCTACAATCAAATATCAAAATGGTTATCATTTTATCACATCTCCTTCCGAAGCCATCTAGCCTCTGCACACTTTACCTGCCAGGGATTCTTGGGTCATAATACAGAGAATTATGATCAGATCTCTGATCTTCCCCAAACTATTATATGTTTGAGACATGGTTTCCAAGGTATTCACCTCGAGAGCAAATCTCAGGAGGTGAATCTTGGCATCCATGTTAAGAATATATAAAAGGAGGTTACGTTTGGAGACTCAATCATAATTCTTTGTATTGCATGGAGCTTTATATGCTCACTGTTCTATAGTTACAGAAAAAAACACAAAATATTTTGCAATCTTTCAAAGCTGGTGAAGCACTTACCCAGCTCAAACAAACAGCAGCTCATGTCAGGGCAGGATTTTGAGACAAAGTCAGGGACAAATTACAAGCACAGACAGCAGGCAGAAACAAAGCTGTTTTGACTTCTGCTGCTGTCATTTACAGACTGACACTGGCAGTACATGGTTCTTAGTGTGACTCCTGATCTTAACAGCACTTAGTGAGGTGCATAACAATTGTTAAGATCAGGTCTTCTGCTAAAGAAGCCCTTAAGTGGTTTGTCTTTTTCAGAATATTGGATTGTAATCATACGTTCATAGGTGTGTACTAGCCTAATGGCCCTGGGGCATTTACAAGCCTAGCCATAGGATTACCCTGGGATCGTGCCACCTGACCTTAGTTTCCAGTGCCTCTGTCGAGTAGGGCCACTAGAGTTATCCCCTGGGTGAATTTTCTATTTCCCATCCGCTCATCAAGATTTCTCTTGAAGAGAGTCAGCGAGATGCTCTGCTTGACATGTATAGGAAGTATATTACATAGCATTGGCAGTCTCTGGGTTATGACCCTGTCCCTCCAGTAAATTCTGTTGATTGTGGTAATGAGGCTGAGGTCTCTGGAGCGTGTGGTGCAGAGGGATTGAGATTTCTTTAGATCATGGTGCTCCATGCACTAATTTTCATCAGGTACTTCATTTTAAACACTGTACTAAAATAACATAATGTTGCCTTTTCAATGATATATCATTCTTATTATGTTTCCTAGAGCAAAGAATTATAGTCCTTGAGTCTCATGTAAAATATGCACAACTTCTCATGGCAATTTTTCAATACAACATATCTCTATAGTCTCAAAAACACCCTTGGTGATACTGCACAACAACAAAATCAATTGCAAATGGCTGATATTTTAAACTGTAAAAATCGATGTGAGCAAGGCATGACAGTGTTGTGAGCTCATTATTGTGTGAAAAATTGTGCAGTTCTTTAAATATAATGGTCAGAAGTCTTTTTGAAGTTTCTAACACCTTGCTGTTCACACTCCAAGTCACCTTTATCTATTGTATATATATTTGTTTATACATTACTCATAGCATTGTATTTATTATTTATTTTACATTTGTTGACCGGAATTGTCTGACTGAGCTGAAGAGCCCTTTTTCAGCAGACGCCTGGGGAGAAAAGCTCCAACATATTATACAATTTTCATTATAAATTAGCATTAAACAGCAATGTTACTGGATTATTACAAGGTAGTAAGCAATACAGTGTCAATGATCAGGAGTATAGCATAACTATTTCAAGATGTATAAAAAGAAATATGTCATTAAGATGAGTATAGTTTTTGGGGTAAGTGGTTTAAAAAAACAGTTTTATCATGATGTAGTTGCATGAAGGGAAGATAATTACAATAGAATGTTTCTCTGAGGCAATTTGCTTAATAGATTTTAGAAGACAGTAGAAAGAGTAGTCAAGGAAGATTAGAGAGAGATAGTGAGACGAGCGTGTTAAGGGCAGGAAGTAGATTAAGGTATGAGAAGTAGGGGATGATTAAGGATGGAGAGTGCAGTGGCAGGACCAATGACTGTTAAAGTGCTCTTTGGTGGCTGTCTTAAATTGTTTAGGATGTGGAAGGGTCCTGATTTCTAGTGGGAGCCTATTCCAAGCAATAGTGTGGTGATAGCTTTACATTTTGCGCCCAGATTTAGACTTGGGTTTGTAGATTTGTAGTAGGTCTTGGTTAGAGCTTCGGAGAGGTCTGGAGGGACAATAATGGGAGATGAGAGGGGATAGTGCTGGGCAGTAGGAAGGCTGGTATAGGATAGAATAGATGATCTAGAGCAGAGAGAGAAGAAGCTGGTGGGGTAATTCAAGCCAGTTTATGTGTTTTAGAGAGTGACAGTGATGGGATTTGTAGGTTTGTTGGGCAGAAAATCTAGTTAGCTTGTTGTAGGCAGATTCGAGTTTGGTCAGGAGTGCTGAGTTAAGATTTGTGAGAATTTGAGAAGTGTACATTAGACTGGGTAGAAGGTAGATGAGAGAGAGTAATCTTGGCTTCAGAGGTAAGGAATTTCTTGTTACGGTAAAGGAGCCCTAGTTTTGAATGTGTCTTTTTGATACAGTTATTAACATGCAAGTCAAATTTAAGATGATCATCGATGGTTATGTATAAGAGCTTAGTACTGGATTCTACCTGAATGGCAGTGTTATTATTAAGGGACTGTATGGAGAAGGAGGGTTTAATATTTATGAACTTTTTAGGTAGGAAAAGTAACAGCTTTGTTTTTTTAGGGTTAAGGATGAGCTGGTTGTTGGAGAGCTGTTTCAACTAAGTTAAAAGATGTCTGAGTATCTGAGAAGAGCTTAGAGGGAGAGTTGGCTGTGGTGATGACTATAGAGTCATCTACGTATTGCACTAAAGATGACTGAGGACAGGAGGTATAGAGCTGATTAGTAAAGATATTAAAAAGTAACGACCCTAGGACAGACCCTTCAGGTACACCCATTTTGACAGGGAGAGGAGGGGAGAGTGCAGAGTGCCATCTCACTGATTGAGATCTATCAGTGAGGTAGCTGGAGAACCATGCAACAGTATCAGAGTAGAAGTTGAGGTTATGCAGTTTGTGCAGCAGAAGAGAGTGTGAGAGTGTCGAAAGCTTTTGAGAGGTCCAAGAATATGCAAGAAATATGTTTATGGTCATCCACGGATATAGAAACTGTGTTGAGGAAGGATAATAGAGCTGTAGTGGTGCTATGTTTGGGTCTGAAGCCATGTTGAGTGGGTGTAAGCAGATTTTCCTGTATTAGATACTGCATAACTTGTTTATGAATACATTTTTCTAGTACTTTAGAGAGAGGTGAGAGGATAGTGATAGGTCTAAAGTTGGACATATCACAGGAGTTACTTCCTTTGTGTATAGGTAGAGTGCAGCACTGTTTCCAGATGGAAGAGACTTTAGATTCAGAGATAGAGCGATTAATTAGGATAGATACAGGGAGAGCAAGAGAGTCAGCTGCTAGTAGAAGAAAAGTGGAAGGAATATTGCCAGCTGATGCTGAGCATGGTTTTAATTTCGAGAGTAGAGTTTTGATGTAGCTAGTAAGTACAGGTGTGAGGGAGAAGGTATTTGAGGTAATGGTATAAGGAGTAGGTTCAGAAAAGTTGAAGATGTTAGTAGTAGGAGTTTGGGTTAGGGTTCAGTAGCTTAGATATTGAATCGATAAAATAGGTATTGAAGATAGTGGCAGACAGTGGCAGTTTCTTCAAATGTCTTGTCTGGGCATGGATTGGGGGAGCTAAGATTACCGGGATGTAATATTTGCTTAATAGAGTTCCAGAATTTTTTAGGATTAGATTTTAGGGCTGTGGGAGGTTTGTTATAGAAGTCCTTTTTATCTTTGTTTATGTGTTTTTTTGTCAGATTTCTGAGTTCTTTATATTTTTGCAAGTCTGCAGGGACCATTTTTTCCATAGTTTGTCTCTAGTTATCTTAGGGGTATGAGTGGGTTTTGAAAGCCATGGAGATATGGTGGACTTAATTTGGACTTTGAAAGGGGGAGCAAGTGAGTCTAAGATGCTAAGGAAGGTGGAGTTGAAAGCTAGGACTGCTTCTTCTAGTGGGAGTTGGGTAAGGAATTTCTAGTTTACTTTAGAGAGGAGGGCATTAAAGTTTTCTGGATGGAAGTTAGAGAGTTTACAACAAGTGATAAATTTAGGAGGTTTTGAGAAGTGGGGAGTGAGCCTATGCACTTTTATAGGGGAGTGATCGCTCAGGGTGTTTGGTAGGGTTTCAGGGTTATGATATTTGGAAGGATTAGATACAAGTACCCAGTCAATAAGAGTACTAGATGTGTGAGAGTTGTTTGTATGACTAGGTTGGGAGATTAGCTGTGTAAAGCCATATAAATTAATATGAGTATTAGAGTCTGGATTACTGAGAGTTAACCAGTTAATGTTGACATCCCCAAGGAGGATAGTTTCATTAGGGATGTGTTGAGAAAAGTATGAAAGAATATTTTCGAGCAGAGGAATGTTGTCTCCTGGAGGAATATAGATGGCTGCTACTGTGACAGTGGTGTGGTCATTTATTTTACAGTTAGCTGTAAGTAGTTCAGCAGGAGAAAAGGACTGGATAGGTTTCATAACACTTGTAATGGTGAGGTGGCTGTAGTACAGGATGGCAATGCCACCCCCTTTTTTGTTTACGCGATGTATGTGGAGTATATTATAACCGGGGGGAGAATGTCTTTATCAGAGGTTTGGGGTTTTAGCCAAGTCTCTGTTAGGTGATGACATCAGGGGTGTGGAAGGCTATCCAGACATGGATTTCACTAACTGTTTAAAATACTACTGGCATTCATAGAGTAAAAGGAAATAGGTTTGTTTGGAGAGAATGAGTTTATTAAGTTGGGAAAGGTAGAGTTATGCATGGTGGGGTGATGGATGGGCCCAGGATTTGGATATATGTCTCCTGATAGAAGCAGGGCTACATGAAGTTGGTAAAGTATGAAATTAAATGGGCTGTAAGTCAAGTACTTAGTCTTGGTTTTAGATGCTAGAGAGTGAGGGGGAGGAAGTTTGATTTTAGGCAGACGGTGTTCATGGAAAAGATACAGGAGGAGATTGTAATAGAGTACTGCAGAGATAATAAACAGTTAGTATGGAGATTAGTGGGATCTCTAAGGACAGGTGGTAATGGAGTAGTACAAGATGTAAGAATGAGAAGGAGAAGTAATGGAGGCAAGAGGGAAATGGAGAGGGTTGCAAAAGCCATGGCCTAATGTGGGGAAGTAGGACTGGGATAGAGTGAGGAGTGGATAAGGGACTAGGAAAAGTAAGTTGTTGGACCTGTTAGAGAGTTGAAGTAAAATTTAAGTGAAACAACCTGTAGGGGGAGTAGGGGATATATAGAAAGGAGGAGGATTTGTAGCAGACTAAACTATGAAGTGATAATTAGGGGAGGGTAACGTGTTTAGAATGTTATAGCAGACAAGAAGGGGTGGAGTTAGAGGGATTAGGTGGTTAGGTATAAAGGAAATGATATGGGGATGGGAGGGGAGTGAAAGGAGCGGGATTGGCCAGGAAGAGTCACCACAAGAAACAATCAGCAGGACTGGAGGGAAAGAGTAAGGAGCACACAGTGAGAGTCAGCAGGTAAGTAGAAGAGGTGGGGAAGTGTAGACAGAGAAGGAAGAGATGTAATAGTGAGGTATACACAGGTATTTGCAGTGAGATAAAAACAGTTAAAAGGAAACCACAAACAGAAAAACAAAGCATATAGCTAACTAAGAGAGAGTTGACACTAGGGTAGTGACTAACTTATAGATGGCAGAGAGAGACAGAGGCAAGGTTTCTAAACAGGTGAGTATGGAGGGAGGAGGCTCTCAGTGGTATGCAGGTATCCTGTACAGTAGACAAAGTAAGACTGCTTTGTGGTATGAGCTTTGAACATACTTTTGAATGCAAAAATATTGTTCAATTGATGGTGCATTAGTGTTTGTAAATATTTTCTGCTAATCTACCTTTGACTTGGGGGGACCCAAGATTTTCAAGTGGGGGAGAGTGTAGCTCCCACTGTAATTCATGTAGAAGTAATAGACGAGTTTTCCATTACACCACAAGGTGGATCTCTTTTTCAGGAATCTTAAAAGGCAATTTCGAAAGTGAAAGAGGATTCTGGAAGAGTAGCTGAAGGAGGGAAGACTGAAAAACATAGCTGAAGGGAAAAAGGGCCTTGCAGCATGACTGGATTTTCTTTTCTAGTGTTTTGGGACAGGGAAGTAAAGTAGGAGAGTGTGTCTATCTCTTGCTGAAATCCTGGATATGGTATTTTGTGGAATCAGGGAGAAGTCTGAAACCAGTAGTTCCACACCTGCTATGATTCAGCAAGGAAAGGAGTTCCCTTGGGCCTAGTACCGAGAAGCCATAGATGATCACCAGAGTTCTCGTAGGTGATTTTCTACTTTTCTGATCAGAGGAACCACGGTGCCTGGTCACTAGGATATTCTTGACAGAGTGGTGAGAGGCTCTGGCCATCATTTTATATTTTTATAAGATTGTGGTCCGCCCCCTTTAATTCATTGTGGATTACAAATAACTGGGATCCATATGAGTTCCAACTTGGGCCCCATCATACTGGCCACAAGACTAAGTAGTCACTGGCCATTGAACAAGTATAATAGAGTGTTTCATAGTTGGTCTGTTTAGAATTGATCAAGGGGTAGAGGGTGTTAGTACTGTTGAATGACATTGCATTCTCTCATATTTGTATTGTGGCACTATAAATCTTTATTGTTCAATGATAATGCATTTTGCCATGTTAGTACTGCTGCCTTAAAGAATCTTTACTGCTCAATAACATTGCATTCTTTGTGCATGTTTAAATGTCAAGACATTCCTCTGTTGAGTTCTGGGGAAGAGGGTGAATGTATGGTTTCATTGCATGCATATTCTCACTTTGCCTTATTGCTAACTGGTGCACTGTTGAAATAATTTGTTTATGGTTGTGCTATTGCCTTTTTAAACTAGATGTGTCACTAGAATAAAATCTGCCCCTCTTGCCACCTTGGTGTTTTGGGCCTAACAGGGGTGTCACCAGAGTCAGGTAGGAAGGAACCCATATCTCTTCAGCTACACCTGTGGGTGCACTACACATGGCTGAGTACCCTTAACCAGGCCCATGTACAAAAGTATGCATTCTCTGAGAAAGACTGCCATTTTTGGCACCTCCACATTTCACTTTCAAGTGCTGGGTCATCATACTTTGCAGTACCTGTATAAGAATATACTTTACCAAGTCTGGCATGATTTCCCCTTCTTTTGGCATTATACCAGGGCATGCATCAAAGCATTTTGGAAATGCTTGTGTATCTTCCTCTTCTCACAGATATTTTTGTTGCCATGTGGCCCTGCAGAATTCTGGACATCAACAGGACAATATTGCATGCAACAGTCTATTGATTTATTTATGTCATCATCCATCAGTTTGCTCTGTACTGTTGTGAAACAACTTGGTGCCGAAAAAAGAAACTGCATCGATATCATCCATTTCAGGGTGATTTTTTTTTTCTACAACATACTCATGCATGATATTTTCCCTGCTTCTGTAAGTCCTGAAAAGAACCATCTTCTGCTAATTACCTCTCATGTGAGGAAGTGGACAGGCATTAATATGCCAGATAACATTGTAAGGGATTCATTCTGTTAAATGACAATACCTCTTATGTGCGGGTAGTGAGTATGACATGCCAGATAACAGTGCAAGTGATTCTGTTAATAATTCCAGCACTTATTGCTGGGTAACAGGCATTGCTTGTCATGCCACACAACATAGCAGGAGGTTGAGAAAGTCGCTGGGATACAGAACAAGACTCTATGTAAGTTAAAATGACAGAGCAAACAGTGAATGGTAAATACAACAAGGTCAGAACAATGAATGGAAAATGCACGAATGTCATAGTGGGTGTGCAGGTCAGTGCACAGAGAGCAAAGCAAAATGGTTAAAAAGACTCTTGTGAAAGTCGAATACAGTATCATGAAATTAGTAATTTAAAATGCCAAAATGTTGATGGGCAGGTTTCCACATATTCAGAGTGAAGCACCTGAAGTGGCATATCTGGGGTGGAGCTTCCATGCTGGAGCTTTAGAAATGCGATTTCTTAATGAGAAGGCATCATGAGACATACCTTTACCCTTCCCCTCAGTTAGTGATACCTGCTAGTCCTAATCCTATCCCTAACTTACCCCTAACTCCTTATATTGGAAAACTCTTTTCTGTGTTACTGTTACACCCCCCCCCCCAACTATATATACTAACAACCAGATTGCACTACAGTGGGGAAATGGACATATACCTTTGACATCCCTTAGAGTACTACTTGTCAGTGAAATGAGTTTTAGGTGAAATTAACTTTAGGTGATTTGGTCTCAGTGAAATGGGTGTCAGTGAAATGGTCTTTCAGTGAAGTGATACGGATCCAGATGTGTGTGTGTGTGTGTGTGTGTGTGTGTGTGTGTGTGTGTGTGTGTGTGTGTGAGAGAGTGTATGTGTGTGTGAGAGAGTGTGTGTGTGTGAGAGAGACAGAGAGTGTGTGTGTGTGTGTGTGTGTGTGTGTGTGTGTGTGTGTGTGTGTGTGTGTGTGTGTGTGTGAGAGAGAGAGTGTGTGAGAGAGTGAAAGTGTGTGGTGGGGTAATATATTTCCATTCTATAGTAAGCTCTGGAAGTGACTATTCATGGTGTCACTACATGCACACAGACACACGCGCGCACACACACTTATATATATATATATATACACACACACACACACACACACACACACACACACATAGAGAGCAAGAGACAGAGAGAGAGAAATCATCATCAACAATACCCCTTTTTCTCATTTTCTTTTTGGGGCCAGGGTGTTGTATCAGATGTCACCATCTTTCTTGATTCAGTGCCATTCTCCTACCTTCTTCAACGGCCATGCCTGACTGTCACTGTTCTCATCTCGCACAATCCATCCATCTCTTTACTGGAGGCTCTTATTTTCTTCTTCGTTCTTGTTCCAAATCATCTTCCCAAGAATCACTTTTCTGCATATATGCAGGAAGCACAACAGACCTTCTTTGCAACTGCAGCTACTTTGGCTTCTGCTTTGTTGTCCTCATATTTTCATCTGTTCCACAGTAAGATTATTACTATCCATCTCTTCATCTCCATCACCTCTTTCTTCAGTTACTCTGCCTTTACTGCCCAGGTTTCTGTACCTCACAGTAGTACTTTTAACGCAACAATTTCACATTCCTTACTTTATAGCTTTTTAGACCTTCTTCTGTTATACACTCCCCCTAACACTCTGTCTGTTGGCTACACCTCTTCTAATTCTAGCTTTGCCCTCCTCATTCAGACTTCTCTTTTCCTCAACCACCCCTCACAGATACTAGAAGCTGTTGACCTGATCCACTATTTCCCCTTCTATCTCATTTCTTAGTTTCTTCTGATTTCTCCCATTTACTGCCATTACAACTGCCTTATCTGTACTCAGTTTCATCCCATGTGCCTTCAGGTTTGCATTCCATTTCCCTATCCCTTGCTGAAATTCTTGCTCACAGTTTGCCTGTAATGCTAAATCATCTGTATACAGCAGCTTTGTTGATCTGTCCCTGCTGATCTTTCAATCACCAGTATGAACAGCAGTGGGCTCAGAGCTGAACTCTGGTGTACACCCATTCCCACAGGGAGCCTCTTTGTGAGGCCAAACACTGCTCATGCTTGAGTCACTGGGGCCTTGTACATAGTTTGCACTAATTCTATGAATGTTTCTGGGACTTTGAACCATAGCAGGACTGCAAAACCATCTTTCTTGGGACCTTTTCATATGCTTTCTCCAAGTCTAGGAATGCCCAGTTGGACTCTTTCCTCATCTGTAACTTCTTCTCATCTATCTGACACAGTTTGTTGGGTCCATTGTGCTGCATCCTGATCTGAATATGAACTGCTATTCTCCCATCTTACTTTCTATTAATCTGCATTTTCAATATCAATCATTCTGTCCAGAACTTTCATGCAGTGAGATAGCAGTACCTTCCTTTACATTGCCCACAGTGAAGAATGCCCCCTTTGTTCTTGCACATTGGCATTAGTATGTTTATTCTCCAGTATTCTGGAATGTTCCTTTCCCTACACACTCCCATGAGTAATGTCAGAAGCTATTTCTCTCCCATCTCACACAGCATCTTGATCCTATCTGTTGTTGTGGCCTGATCTGTGTCTATTGCTTTCCCTGACTTCATTCTTACTTCTAGAGTGGGCTCCTTCTCTTCTTTCATTGTAGGTTGTGTCTGGGGCAGAATAGCTTCTGTGAAGTTTTCTTCATTCAGAATCTGTTGGAAGCACTCCTTCTGTTGGCCTTTGATGGCCTGTGGACAGGTTGTTGCTGGAATGCCATATTAAGGTAATGTCCTATGTGCCATCTACTGAGTCACCTTCCAGAAGCTCATAGTGTGCCTTTAATGCCTTGTCCTTCGCTACTGCAACTCCTCTCTAAGCCTCTTTGTGAGTCTTCCTTCTTAGCCTGGTCCATATTCTTTATTTCCCATTTTTTCTTGTGCACCTTCTTTCTTTTGATGACTTCCTGGACTTCTGCATTCCACCACTAGCTTTCCTTATGTACCTTATTTCCATACCTTGCTCAGCCACATACCTGTGTTCTATAGTCCTAGCACATGCTGTTTTGACATGATACCATTCTTCTTCATCTCTTCCTTTTTCGTCTTCTTCCTGAGGTGCTAGAGTCCTGAGTAATTCCTAGAATTATTGTGCTTTCTCTCCAGTCAAATTCTAGGTCTTCAGCCTAGACTCTGTTTACCTTAGAGCCTTCTCTGACCACTTATTGCAGCTGATTGTGACACCCACTAGTTTATATTGTGGTCTGACTGTTTCACTGGGATGGCTTTGCAATACCTGATTCTACCCAAATGTCCTTTCCCTACTAGGAGAAAGTCTACCCGAGTTGCTTGGTGGCCACACTTATATATGATCTTGTGACTTTCTCTCTCATTGAAGCACATGTTGGCCATCATCAAGTCATTTTCAAGACAGAAGTCTAGAATGACCTCTTCTTCTTTATTCCCTTTGCCTCATCCATATGGACCCAGGCAGCCTTCATATCCTGTTCTGTCTGTTGTGATATATGCATTCGGGTAACCCATTATCAACACCAATTTATGTTGTACTGTTTTATCCACCTGGTCCTTCAACTGCTGTCTGAATGCAGACTTTTGTTCACTATCACAGCCACTCTTTGAGGTACAGACTGATTATGTATACATTTCTACCCTTACACTGGAGCCTGATTGTCAAGAGTCTTGTTACTAATTCTGATAAGACTCCTCGCTGTCTTCTGAAGCCTCTCCCTAAACACAATTCCTACACCTGTTTTAGTCTGTCCTCCTCCATAACAATGTCATATACACTGACCAATCAAAAACTAAAACTAATAAAACAAATAGTTAAAGATGAACTCACTAAAGAAGCGAACTCAGCAAAAGTAGGTAAACATTCATTTAAGCCTAGCCCCATATGAGAATGTATTTTTTATACCACATCTAACACAATAAAAGAAAACCTATGTTCATTACCTTTTATGAACATAGGGATTCTTTTATTCTGTTAGATGTTATATAAGAAAATGTTAGGTTGGGCAATACTGAAAATGAAATAGAGATGTAAAGCAAGATGGATAGTCAAACTACATTCTCATATGCGGCTAGACTTAATTTGTACCTCTGAAACCTGTTTTAAAAGCTAGAAGGAGAAGGAAAAAGTAATGTTTACCTTCTTTTGCTGAATTCACTTCTTTAGTGAGTATATCTTTAGCTATTTAATTGTTTTATTAGTTTTAGCTTTTGATTGGTCTGTGTATTATGACATTGCTATATAAATGTTTAGTGAAGATGCTGTTTTATTAGCATCTGAAGAAGCTATGATTCCATACCAGTTTGTATATGTATTAAACTTGGATTTATTTTACCTGCTGTCCGCTGTTTGCTGCCTACTTTAACTTTTTATATTTTGAACTGTGACTGCTGCGTTTCCACACTTGTGCTTTTTTCTCTGCACTCAGTTTTGGTTCCTGGCTACTAGTGTTGTTTATCTGCTCATGGAATTTGTATGTTTAATATATAAGACATCATTGCTTATCCTTCTTTGGTTCAGGTATATCCTTCTGCACTCTATCCACCATCTTACGTGTTCTGTTTTTCCCTGGAGACTCACACTGCCTTACATTATCTTTTTTTTTCAGATTATTTTTTTTTCTATTTCATCTGGGGCATTAGCCATTTCTTTTGATATGAGTATGGATGATAATGATTTATGTCCCGTTATTAATGCCAATGAAGTTAAGGAAACCATGTCAGGAATAAGACCAAATGCAATCCCTGAATGTTATTATAACTGTATTTGAATGAGTCTCAACAGAAGAATTGAGGAATCTGTAGTTTTGATGACTGAGATCATTAAAAGTACATATCTTTAAATTCTTAAGCTAAGCCTTCTTCATTTTTAAATAGCTTAGTATGGTTTGAATTGCCATAACATCCATATAACCAAAAAGCAAAATAATTAAAGAAGCTGTGGCCACAGTCAACTTTTATCTTCAAAATATGCAAAGTTAGACTACCTCTCATAAGGTGAAACAAACAGGAAAATATGGAATGTTTAGAATGAGTATGGAGGGTGCTCACAGCATGGTTAAAATGTTACTGTCTATACTTATTTCACCATGTACCCAGTTATTCAACCATTAGAGACTCTCAGGAGAAACATCTCATCTTGCAAAACTCCAAGGGCCCAGACTGGCAAACTGAATACCCCCCTCCCCCCCAAAAAAAAAAACACAAACAACTCCAATCAGCAAGCAAATACAGGTAAGAGCAGGCTTGCAACATCATGAGTACTATACTGTCCATAACACCAATATGCAAAATAATTAAAGAAACTGCAGCCATCATCATCCTTCCATCTTCAAAATGTGGAATCCTAAGCCACCTTCCACAGTGTGAAAGAGATAGGAAAAACATGGCACTAACATCCAGGAAAGAAGCTCACACCATGGTCAAACTTTGGATTTTCTACTTATTTAAATGTTCTTTGATATGCTCAGTCTTACTTTGTTTGCCAGAACAGTCATTTGTTTGCAAGATAAAAGTTTTCTTTCACACTGTTTAAAAGACAAGTAAGTTATACAGTAGTTGCAGTATATTTGGCATGATTCCAAAAGATCCCCAGGTTAAGCCTGTTTATAGATAGACCTTACACTTACGCTGAATGCAAGTTGGGATCTGGGCAGATTTACACTGACAGCAACTCTTGGAATCTGGCCTATTGCATTTTACTACACATTCTTTAAACATCAGAGACTTGAGAGTAACTTAAAAAAAACAGGACCTCTCCCCGCATACAAAAAAAAAACAAAATAAGCAAATTATTCTCTTATTCACTCTTAGCATTTCTAGTTACAAATGCTCAGTGACAAACAGTGTTAGCTTTCCTCCCCATCTCAAGTTATTATTTCTTCAATATACCCACTACATTGCTAATACTTTGATAGTTGACCCACCTATACACACATGCACGCACTCACACACACACACACACACACACACACACACACACACACACACACACACACACACACACACACACACACACACGTTACAAACATTTGTGGGACTGTAATTTAATTAATGATTGCGACAAGGTACAATGCAACCAGTGTGGGCAGAAAGGAAATACAGCAAGAAAGAACGATCCTGAATGCAGGTTGTATACAAAAAAGGGACACTTAAATGGATTGTCAAGCGCAAACAGTAAATAATGAAAAAGAAGGAACAAGGGTAGAAAGCATACAAAAGATAGGACAACAAGAGGCTGGTAGAGATGGTGAAGTAGGTAAATAAGAAACTGCAGAAGATCAAAAAAGTATGGAGGGGAAAATGAGGAGAGAAAGTGCATGCAGCAAGGCAGGTGAGGAGAAGAGATAGACACTAATATTTTTTTTAAGTTCTAGCCAGTGAAAAATCTGATTCTGTGGATCAAGAATTATTTGTATGCTAGCCCAAGAAAAAATTATAATTCATTCAAAGTTGTGTGAAGAAAAACGTTTAGAGAATATTAATGAGAAACAATATAGAGAGAAATATGATTATGTATGTATATTATAAGAATAAAAAGAAGAAATATGTCAGAAGGGTAGATAAGAATTTATTTTATGTATTATGGGGTATGTGGTATTAAAGGGTAAACTTTTGTTTAATGGGAAATGGATTTTGGCAAATAAATTGTGAAAAATCAGATTATGGCTGTGAAAGAAGGAGTAGAGGTCAATTATGGAAGAATAACAATGTGGAAAGTATAAGAAAAATGATAAATATTAAAAAAAATAGAAATGTGTATATATGTGCCTGTATGTAAATTCTGTAAATAATGCCTTTTTGTGCTGTATTAGATGAAGGACTCTTTCTCTTTTCTATAGGTGCTTTGCGATCTTTTACATACACTTGAGTTATCATCAACGCAAGAAGATGGGATCTTGGTTTAACATTGTATCTAAAGGACAACACACTCAGGAGTGTAGCAGGCCCCTTATACTGCACTGCAGTGTCAGTAATCCATCTACCAGGTGTAGGAATAGATCCCACAGCCTTCTGCACAAAAGTGTGTCTGCAAACTGTTGCTCCACTGGCACTAAGTAAATAAGGAACAGGGCATACATGTTTCAGAATTAGTGATGTCCTGCAAAATCGGAGACAGGCAGAGGCAATCTACTCTAATTTATGTAAAGAATGAACAGAACAGGTTTTGTAACAACATGTATTTTGTCCTGGTCCACTTCAATAAACACACAACACCGAATGACATTTGACGACCTTTATTACACTTCCATAAACATGATCGTTAATCAATAGTTGTTAATTTCCAGCAAAACATGACACAGGTGATAACATCCATGAAAGAAAACATAAAATAAATAACCATAAGGGCAGCATAACCGCTCACCCTTGAATAAGCAATGTCCCCCACTTGCTCACTTATCCATGCACTAACAAGGCAGCATACCACTCACCTTCAATTTAGTGAATTAGACCAACCAAATAAGCAGCTCTGCTTGCATATTAACTTTTCCTACAAAGCAACCAATCTCTTTCCTTCCCAACTTATTGAATTGCACATCCAACATCAGAGGGGGAACAGAAGAGTGCAAGCCTGCCCCTCTTCTCCGTCTTACCCAAACTGAAGTAATCATAATTCCCACTAATAAAAATAGGGAGGGAGGGTAGCAAGTTCATGCCAAAATGTGACGCCTACCTCAGTTACATTTGACAAAATCCTCTAAGCCCCTCCCTACCCTTACCTCATTTCCTCCTAAACATCACTCCATCCCATTTCACCCTATCTCCCCCATTCACTTAATTCCTGCTACTCTATGTATCTACCCCACCTGAAGATGTCCGAGGACAAAATGGTTTGTTCCAAGCCTCATTTGTCCAGGTCCACTTCAATAAACACACAACACCGAATGACATTTGACGACCTTTATTATACTTCCATAAATACGATTGTTAATCAATAGTTATTAATTTCCACCAAACATGACACAGGTGATAACATCTATGAAAGAAAACATAAAATAAATAACCATAAGGGCAGCGTAACCACTCACCCCTGAATAAGCAGCGTCCCCCACTTACAGCAGCATACCACTCACCTTCAGTTTATTGAATTACACCAACTAAATAAGCAGCTCTGCTTGCATATTAACTTATCCAACAGAGCAATCACTCACTTTCCATCCCAACTTATTGAACTGCACATCCAACACCAGAGGGGGAACAGAAGAGGGCAAGCCTGCCCCTCTTCTCCACCCACCAGCCTAACCAGGCTGTTCCCCCTCCCCGACTAAACTTCCAGCAATCTAACCACCAGTAAGGCAGAAGGTCAAACATCATTCGGTGTACCTATCCTCCCTAACCAAGCTGTATCAAAGTCATTACCTCCTAACCCTATACAACTTTTTTTTTATTTTTATTTTTTGACCAATGAATGTAACAACCCTCTTAGATCTCCTTTATATTCCATTTAATAAAATGCTTCCATCACACTGCTACCCATTATAAACCATAAGACACTTAAACCACCATCATGGCCAGTAACAGTACGACCTCAAAAATGCCACCATCATGGCCGGCAGCAGTATGACCCCAAAACACCACCAACAATAGACCTAGCCAGGCAAAACTACCCAACACAATATACTAACAAACTAGATAATGCCAGATGCCATCAGGTCACACAATATCCGTGAAACACTATTACCAACCAAAATATAGTGAAGCAACCCAGCCCAAGCTATCCTGAAAGTGCAGTAACTCAAAGCTAAATCATCCCATCTAGCTCACAAGCCTAACTTACTCAATGCACCCACTAAACCCCGACCCCTGATGTCTGCAATAATATCTGACCCATTACAAAGAAGCCCCCCACTAACCATAAAACAGTGCAACAGTCATCCTTGATGCTCCCCATACAAGATCAAACCAAGACAAGACATTACCTTGTGACTGCAGGAAGAAAATGCACCAAACCAACAACTCCATATTCAGCCACACTGCTGGCAACCTATGGCCTCCTTTCAAACTGCCCCATCAGCTGAAAACCTCCCTCAGTGTCTTCTCTCGCCTGTCAAATCCACATTCTTCAGTCCCCAAAATACCAATTCTCCATGTCCCAATCAGCAGTCAGAGTGATCTGTAAAAGAAAAGACTGTAAATACTCCACACACGCATAAACCAATTTCTTAATTACCAATATACACCACCAAGGGCACATCTCATTTATCAACTGCATAAAATGCAGACACTAGCAGATGCAAAACACCCCTGAAAATTAAATGCCCTATCAAAGCTCCCATGAATTTATCTCTCAACTCTCCTAGCACTGGTACAACAGATACCCCTGCGAAACAAAACAAGGTCTTATTTTATAGCTAAAATTATCACTCTTCTAGCAATGCAGAAGGTCTCAACAAAAAATTAATGACTAGACAAAGAAAATTAAAACCCATCCACAAACCTACTGTATCATGAGGTGAACCCGTCCACTGTAAACCAGACCAAAATGGATCCCCGTCAACCAAAAATCCTGTCCTTTTATTTAACAAAGACACCAGTTGACTAAACAGTTAAAATAATCCAATAATCCTTCCTGCCATCCAACCACCAAACCAACTCCCCAACTTATACCTCCCCAACCCAACACTCCTGCCACAGTTGTAGCAAATGCAAATCCCAATTAACCCTCTTTACAATGCACTGTCCAACCCTTCCTTTAACCATTATGGGAAACCCGATAATATACATCCCTCTGACAACAAGCCCCCCAGGTGCCACATCCAATCAAATTAACACTGGCCACTGAGCAACCACTCTGCTTAACCTTTCCACAAAAACATAAACCCAACTATCATGCTCCCAACATCCAACCCGTAAACCATATCGTTACTCCACTCCCCTTGTGGACAATTCCAAACTCCCCTAAACAATCCCATCTATCCCCTCTATCCTGCCCTTAACTCACCTCAGTCTCATTTACCTCCATACTACTCCCTACCGCAACAAGCCTGACATAGTTGAATGAGCACCTAATGGTAATTCACTTGTGCCCTTCTTGTAAAACCACAATTTAAACATCCTGGAAAAAGCTGTACAGTGAAAAATACTCCTTTCACCCAAGTCCCCCATGAAGTAGGCCCTAAACACTCACCTATGATGTGCGGAAAAGAGCTCCTCCAACATATTATCCCTGAAGTGTAAAACTGGATGGGTAACTCTAAATGCACCCCAGGAATTCCACCAAGTTCTGAGAAACCTAACTGCATACTTACCAATGTAGTATTACCTGAAGCCTCATTACTCACCACTCTAGAGGCTGAAAATTCCCTCTCACCTGATCTCTGAATTGCAATTTCTCCAGATCAGTGACTGCTGCTTACTCCACAGACCACCATCTGTGACCTCATCATGACCACTCAGGTGACTTGCACAGCACAGCCACCGTCACTTATCTCAGCCAATTCCTTCAGCCACAAACTCCTGCCCACTCTGCGCTTCCACACCTCAGTACCTCTGACCTCATTCCCCGCAGCTCCAGCAACTGAACATCTCTATGTAGCAACCTCCATCACTTAAAAAGACCACATCCTTCAGGCCACCAGCTGATATGACCTCCGCACTGATCAGAAGTGACTGCCTTACGTAGAGCACCGACATCTCTCAGCATAACAGACCATCTGCAAGGAAAGAGAAAAATGTAAATCATGTGAAATACAAACCCATTTGAAGATGACCCCCCCCCAATGCCCTCAGTATAAAGATATAGGAATTATTAACGTGTAATCACTTCACATACTCTCAAAATCTCCACCCATAAAACTATGGCCCTCCGCCACCAAATACACCCATGGAATTTTTTTTTTTTCTATCTTAATACTCACTTCCTCCCCCACTCCGATCACTTTGTTATGGTTCAGTGAGCTGACATGAGCATTGATAATGACTTGAGAACACTTTAGCACAAAGTGCAATAGCAACAAAAAGGGATGCATATTACACTGACAGCCTTCATGACCATAGTAAACCTAAACCATTCCCTCTTGTGAGCGAAACCCTCCACCTTATGTTTGTTAAGGCAGGCACTTTAATTGGTATGCCAATCCCCCAGATATATGCTTAATCAAGAAATCTGACAGCCCCATAGCTATATGCAAACAAATGCCCACCAACACCATTCAACACCACCCAACAATCCTGAAATCTAAATGCATTATACATTTACAGACATATTACAACAAATATATACACATGTTCATACTGACAGAAAAGAAAACTTAGTGAAAAAAACTTGGCATAGAAAAGTTTAAAGCAAAAGCAAAGAAAACACCAGAAGTGGTCAAAAGGATTAACACTAAACAGAGAAACAGATAATGTGGCTACCAGCATGCTCCAAAATATATATAAGTAACTGCCACAAGCTAAAACACATCTCCATAAAACCCAAAATCAGAACCCCCCCCCCCCCCCCGGCAGCAGAGGCACTTCTCAAACACTGTTCCCTCCCACCCAGAAAGACAGTGGAAGATCCATAGCTGAAACCTATATTTCTTTAAAGACCTGGAGCATAAGACTCAGCTGAATAACCCATTGCTATAACCTCAGTCCTCTGAAGGTCCCCCGCTCCCCAAACATAGTCTTTGACCAAATAACTCTTCAAAAGCCCTGTAAAGTCTTGCCCCATCCCACAGTTGTAAACAAAATATTCAAAATACTAAGTTCCTATCTTTAAGGAGGTGCTTCCAGCATACCAGCCCTGCCAAACCCCCAAAAACTTGTGAATTCTGTTGGCATGTATTACAGTAAGCAAAAGTGGACTTTGGACTGCTTTTGTTTCTCTTTTCTTTAAACTATCCTATAATTTGTGCATAGTTAAGTCTTTAAGGCTTCCTTTCAAATATACACTTCTAGACTGGATGTAGACTGGATGATTATTTTTTACTAATACATCATGAAGCATTTTAAGCCTAGTTCCCTTGCAGTGCAACTCAAAGCCTGGAATTCCAATAATCTCTCATTGAGCCAGGTAATGTTAAAGGAATGGCTCTGTCTGTCTCAAGGTAGGGAACACAGTTGACTGTTATAGATATTTTTTTTTTATTCACACGTTGTATGGATAACTCAAACAGTTAATCAAAACTGTAAATAAAATTGAAGTCTTCATGCCAGAATAAATGGACAATTAAGCAAATTGAAATCTTCATGCTGGACTAAATGGACAATTAAGCCATCGATAGATAATGAAATCTTAACCTGATGGCACTGAATATTCTACCCACTTATGGAAACACAGTTTGCTTTGCTGCCAGTGGTTCAAACTATAATGCAAACCACAACTGGGAGAGAGGCATCCTTGCCTGGAAATCTAGCCATTTTTTTAGGTCAGCAGTTACAGCTATGATCGTGCTTTAAAATGAACCCCTCCACCATACCAGCCCTGCATTCCAAACTCCCCTAGAAATGTCAAAATCAGGGATGTAAATGGAACTGCTAACACAATTTCCTATGATGCTGATTCATTTTGCAGCAACTAGATTTGTCTAAGCCTGTACCAATCCTTATTACTTCTGCCGAAATATAGGTTTCTTCTTCATGGCAGAATAATGTGAGTAAATGCTAACTGCTACAGAAAGACCTGGTTGCAGCAAATTAATCATTGTTCTACTACTGATTTTGTCAGAAGGTCAGCTTATAAATAAGCAGATATAACTTCTGGCATACTAAACCAGACCACAAAAATTTAGAATTTTACATACTCTGGATGTCCATGATACTACGGAAACTATCTCTGCTTTTGAGCCTCCGAACCCAGTGCACACACCACTGTCCCGCTCACAGCAAAAACAAGTGCTACACACCTTGGCACTCCTGACCTTGGTCCCACTGATTCACCACCAATCTGCTGAAAATATGTGGTTAAATCTGGATGCCCTGCAAAGTCTGCACCATTGAGAAAACCCTTCAGCGCCTTCCCATCCCCCACCAACGACTACTTCATCTAGAGAATGGGTTTCTTCTCTCTCTCTCTTTCTCTCTTTACATACTTTTATAACTTCCTTTTTCCTGTAGCTTTACATAGAGTAAAAATACATCAGCCTCATGAGTCAAAGTCCTTGACCATCAAGTTCTTAATTAGACAAGCTACCGGGAGAAGTCTGGACATCCTGACCACCAAATGCACACTCCACCTCCACATCTCCCCCAACTGCCAGACACATAAGACAAAGCCCGGGAAATATCTCTCAACCTCTTAGAGCAAGACATAACTAATGGAGGACAATGGCTTAGAAATAGGGACCCTTTCTAAATTACCGTTCTTATAAAAATAGAATAACGAGCTTTGCGTTAGCATGTCTTTCCATAAGAGATTAGGTCACAGACCTGAGTAGAACTTTTCCCCAACAAGCAACTGCACCCACAACTCCCAGTGAAAACCCATAAAATGAACAAACTTGCCAAAGAGATCCGGATGCTCCATGACACACAGCACAACTGGGAGGGAAAGCTCCACCTCCACTGAGACCCCCCACTGAGAGTGAAAGGAATACAATGCAGCTACCTAAAAGAATGATGTCCCCAAGAAAACTGCAAATGCCCCAAATCAATGGACAACCAAATTTACCATTCCAAGGTTTGCTCCGAAGAAAGGTTCCAGATGTGCTTTCTTAATATCCAAGTCTGCTAATTGCAAGTCTGGTGGGAACGTGTAGAATGACTATGTACAAAGGGGATGAAGTCTGAAGCTCAATTCTCGGCCATTAAACTCATTTCCTGGTCATTATTCTGACCTCAGCCCTCAATACTCTGTAGCCAGAAAAAACACAATTTTATGAAACAGCTCAACCCTACTAGGTAAACCTGGCCACACTATTAAACTCTATACGGTTGAGAGGCATAAGTCAGACATACTTGCAACCTGAACCAACTCCACAGCAAACCATTTTCCTCGCTCATTCACCGCACCCATGCCATCCATCCAACCATACTTCATGACAGAACCCAAGAAAGAGGAAGAAAAAAAAAAACACCTCAAATTCACCCGCAACCAACCAGAGGCCTACTCCTAGGTCATCAAGGATGTTGCACTTGCAGTAGCAAGTTCACGCCAAAATGTGACTCCTACCTCAGTTTCATTTGACAAAACCTTCTAAAGCCCTCCCTACCCTTACCTCATTTCCTCCTACACATCCTTCCATTCCATTTCACCCTATCCCCCCTATTCACTTAATTCCTGCTACCCTATGTACTAATCCCACCTGAAGATGTCCCAAGACAAAATGGTTTGTTCCAAACCTCATTTCTAAACACGAACAACAAAAGCTATGAAAGTCTAATAACTGGTATTACTGACTGAATATAAGCCTTAGTGATTTTTAACCCCAGTGATTTACCAGAAAATAAAGATACAAGTGAAGGCCTACCAAAGGGTTAATACTCTAAACGCTTAGTGAGCTGCTTCCTGAAGTCAAGACTACATAGCTCTCAACCTTCCATCTCCAAAATGAGGAACACTAGCCCTCATAATGTGGAACAAATGGGCAAAATGTGGAACACATACTAATGGCTTACTAACAACTTCAATTAGGAAGGTCATAGGATGGTTAAAATATGCTGGTTTTACTTATAAAGAAGATCTTTTAATGAATTAATATGATTAATTTCTATTTACCATGGATTTCACTTAAAAACATTCCTAACACTGAATGTGTGACAGACTCTTTGAATGTGGAACTTTGAAGAACCTCGAGGAAGATGAACTTTTTAAGACCCGAAATGAGGTACGTTCCTCGTAATGAGGTACACTTGAGAGGTATGCAAGGCTACAAGGACTGAATCTTTTGACCTCCATTTTGCCTTCTGTGTAACTTTGATTAAAATGCTTAACCAGACATGCTCCTGGTTGCCCCTTTACCTGGTTTAAAATATAGAAAAATAAAAAGACAGGGCATACATATGAGGCTAAACACTCATGTGGTTTGTGGGTAATAAGAGGAGACCCAGGTCATTGTGAAATGGGACCCTAAGCAGAATAATTGACCCCCCCCACGCAGTCTTGCCGACATCCCATTACTTGGCTGTCTCTCCCCAGTAACCATAAAATTCTGTTAAAACTTGGCAGTGTACATACTATTTTCTGCTTTACTTGTATAATGATTACACATATTTGCATTTCATTCAAACTGTTATTAACAATTTTACAGCAAAAACACTGATGGCTAGTTATTGCACACAATAAAACACTCTCACATTAAAAACAACAAAAGCGACAGTAAACTTCTTTGCTTCTGAGACTCACATTTATTAAAAATATATCTGGTAGCCAATTAAACTACAACAGACATGCTGGGATTCATAGTCAAACAGCATACAATGATGTGCTAATTTGGGGATCACTGAAAGATTCAGGAATTCAATAAGCAAACGCGTAACGAATATAGTAAATGCTTGGAGCAGCCTACTAGCCACTAGTGTATTTTTCAGGAGCAGCCCAGGAGCAATGTGCAGAGAAATATCTTGGTCAGACATATACTAGACAAGCAAAGGCTGAGGTAATTCAAATCTGCACTGCAGGAAGCAACTCATTAATATCTCATAGCCTTAACTCATCTGCATTAAGTACCAAACTCTCATACGTTAACACAATGCATTTCACACCCTTGCGCCTGCAAAATAAATAAACAAATAAATAAAAAAGTTAAATGAAAATTGCATTTATAAATAATGTTTTAACATTAAACTCATACACTTCATGCTGTGCAGTTTATTCACAGAAAAATAATCATACTGACAGCAGTCAACAAAACAAGAATGCAAGCATCATACCCAAAGAACATGGCTCATATGATGAAGTTTCTGTTTACTACAACTAAGTTCTTTTATACCATTTACGCCATAACTACTACTCAAGGATATGCAAACACAAGCACACATACACACAGATGCGGCTATCAATTACAGACCCTTGTGCAACTGCATACATTCAGATGTTTACTTGAGATAAAATAAATAAACACATAATAAATAAGAAGTGTATCTCAGCTTATTATTGTGAGAAAAATGCAGTGCAACCCATCTCACCCCAATCCCCTCCCACTTCTCTGAAAAATCAGACAAAAACCAAACAATCACAAACAGGTTTTAAATATTTCCCTTACATACTTAGAATGTAACATTAGCAAGCATTTTCTGAAGGACACAAAACCTGAAGCTCATATGCCTGTCATGTAGTGGCCATAATCCACAACAATTTGCCAGAAAGCCACAAATTTTACAAGGAACAGATCAAAATAATTCTCACTTTCTTTGCTCAAGAATTCTGGACAAAGCCCAAACCAATTGGTGGAGGTGGCTCTAAAAGGGACAATTTTAAATATGATTTTTATATATTTGTTAACCAGGTAAACCCACTGGATAAAGTATTCCTTTTTGGAGTGACCCAGGAGTAATGTCTGAATGATTTGTTTATAGTCACACCATAAGCAAATGGATGTAGGATGATTCAAGTCCTGTACTTTTTATTACAGGAAGCAATTCAGTAACAGATCAGAGCTTTCAGTGACAGGCAACTCTTCCTTCACTTAAGAAGTTAATATGATTACACTAGGCATTGCAAGGACATGTATTTTCTAAATACTGAGACATTCTACAAAGAGTTCTGTTAATTGGTGTAAAGGATTAAGAACCTAACTCGAGAGTACTGGGTGTGAGTCTCCAACTGTGTGACTTTGATCAAGTCACTTACTGAGAACCCCCCACCTAAATGGAGCCATTTTACATATACACACATATACACATCTGTTTAAAATGAAAAGCCTGACTGTGTACAAGATGCTTAGTTTCTACTCCTGCTCTCAACAATCTAAAGGATGTGGTTGCTTAAATGAAACAAGACTGAGTGTACATCTCTCAATTCAAAATGCAAAGCTGTGAACTCTCTCAAAAATGTAAGAAATGTGCTTGTAGAAAGAATCCACTTGGGGTGGGTTGTTTAGGCTTCTGAGATACCCCCCAGTGACTCCTCTGATTATTAGAAGTATTTTGTGATACAATGTATATGACTTCGTTTGACCTCTGCTGTATGCAGTTGTACAAGAGTCTGTAATTATGACTGGTCAGGTTGTTTATTAGAGGACAAAATGGTACAGAAAATTTTTATGAATTTAAAGTAGATCATTTTCATACGGTGTGATCATGTGCATATGTTAGATCGTTTGGGACAAGGCTTATTATGCGATAGTTTCTGCCTCTGCCATTCCATACATAGATAACTCATCGTTTTGGATTCTGGTGTTAGAATCTTCATAGCTGAGATACAACAAAGAGCTGTTTTATTTTGTTACTATGGTTGCTGTGATAATTTTGGAGCTTTTGCTTAAATCTTGGAAAATGACTAATTTGGACCTACATATAGAAGTGAGAAATTAATTTATAAACAAAGTGGATATGAGAATTCAAACCTGTTGTAGATGATGATTAATGAATGATGGTCAACAGTTTTATTTTGTTGGGTGCGTGTAGTATGATTAGATTTTCAGTCTTTTTCATGCTTCTTACCAGTTTTAACAGTTTGTATTTGTTTATTCAGTGATGTTGAAAGTTTGCAATGTGTCTGGTTTGTCTGACTGTTGAACAACAATTTTTTTTTGGATATGAATGACAGAACTAGAAATGAATTTGTGACAGAAACCTTGAAAATTATATTCCTTGGCATGTATTTTTTTCTCTCTCTTGGTGGAGCTGGAGAGAAGTAATTTATTGACTGTGATATTGACTTCATAGTTGGTGGTTTGGATGTGTTAGCAGTATGTACTCCTCTTCTGGTCGGTAGTCTAAGAGGACTTGTACCTTAATACCTTCATGGTTATAGTTAAACATTGTTTTTATGTTTAACATGTAATGAATGCTTTAAGTCCTTTTTTAAAAGACTTTTCAAACTTCAGATCTGAAATGTAATATTTTTCCTCCGTAATGCATCTCAAAGCAGCACAGTGTCTAACAAAAGATTTTTGCCTTTTATTTGTGCTTATTTATTTTATTGAAAGTTGTCTTTTGTTCTAGGCAAGTGTTGCAGCACTCCAGCAAAACAGTTTAATATAATCCCTTGCCTGCCTCCTCTTGCCATTTGTGGTATAAAATACCTGTATTCCCATATTTAGTTATCATGTGTCAGGGTTTAGCAGAATTAGCTGATAGCAAACTCAAGGCTCTTCAGCTTTTTTTTAAGCACTGTGGTGAAGATAGCTTTAAATTTGTAGTATTTGCTAAATGTGCTGGAGGAGTTCTTGATTGATTTTTACCTCCAGGCCATCCTTTAAACCAATAATTTCTGATATTACTGCTCCCTTTTTGTTGTTTAAGTTATCAATTTTCGAATTAACTTGAGGGATTAAATCTACATTTTATCTGGAGACTGCCATTATTTTCTGATTGAATAAAATATTAATGTCGATTAAGGTCTATGCATGTTATTTTTACTTTTATTAAGTCAATTTGCATTTTATGCATAGCTATTTCTGTCCTTAATTGTTCCGTATCATGACAATATTTTTGTAATGGTAGAAGTTAAATTGTCAGTTTTTGTCAAAGATTAGTTTTAAAGTTCTTTCACATAGTTCCTGCACTGAAAACAAACTGATCTGATTGAAGAACTGGTTAGAATATATGGTTAGAATACATTGTCATCAGTAAGGCCCAATATGTGTCTGTCTTGTGGTAAAAGTCATCCATCTCTGATGTCTTGCAGTGCAAAGTCTAAATGATATGCAAGGGAGCCCTGCTAGACAGGAATGAGTAATAACTGCTTAGTAACCTTCTAATTCATGTTACATACTCCTGTATACTAACATAAGATCATTGACTGACATTGCAAATGGCTGTATCTTTTTTGCAAGTATGTATATTGCAACTATACCACTGTATATAAACTGCAGGGTGCACACTATATAATAACATCTCCCTCTAATGCCATTTGTACTCTTCGTATATATGGCCTACAGAGTTGTTGTTCAGTGCATGTTATAGTTTAGTAAAGCTTCCAAAGAGTTGTTGTTCAGTGCATGCTACAGTTTATTAAAGCTTTCTCCTAAGTGTCTACTGTGCCATTGTGCAGTATGGTATACAGTTTTAATAGGCCGTGTGTTTTAACATATACATTACACAGTCTAACATGGCTACTGTGCCATGCATAAGTAGGGTATATTAAAAACATTAGATCATCCCTCCCTTCACCTGATGCTGTTGATGAGAAGGCTGTAGAGTCCTATACTGTTGTCAAACCTGTTAAATATTTAACCCTTCCTACATGAGCCTCTGTTGTAATGTAAAAAGTGTGCACAGCACTGCCTTATTGTAGTCCCTAACTGCCAGACATTCATGTCAACCAGGGGCAGGTCTCCAAATTGAACAACCTTTCATTTGTTAGGATAATATACATAAGAAAGTCAACAAGTCCAATCAGTATCAGTGACGTTGCCATTGGATTATTTCTGCTAGTATCTGCTCTACAGGGTCTCTCATCTAGGCTTCCTGTATGCTACTTTGTAATCCTGCCTTAAAAAGTGCATCACTAGAATGAACTGCACTTAGTGCTACATTTTTGTACTCTGTTCATTCCAACAAGTATATACTGAGCTCTGGCTTAGAAACAGCCAAGGCTACTTCTACACAGTGAATTTGTTACCAGGACACGCTCTGCATGCTGGCTTTATTCACTGCAGACATGAACCCTGAGACCATAGATATCCGGCCACTGTTCCTAGAAGTCTTAGGAGTATTTTCCATGTGTGATTAAAACTGGGCAGTTGTCCTCATTATTCCCCACAATGTGTTAATTTCAGTAAACATTACCATACCAGATTACCAGAAGTGAAAGCACAAAAGAACTAGTTTAGCAACCTCATTACAAAAATGCAAGTGACTGAAAGAAATTACGTGTACTCACATACTTAAATAGCATTAGTGCACCATCACCAAGAACACTCCAGAAAATGCAGACTTTATGTTCCAGCAATATAAATTGAAATCTGACCTGACTCAGAAAACACTGTAGCAAAGAAAAAAATGTGCCTGTCTGGCATTGTCAACATCTCACTAACAACTACATCTACACATGTCCTGCTCACATACATTTACATGTGAACAATGACACAACAGTTAGCTACACACACATGTCCTACTCAGATACATTTACATGTGAACAATGAAACAATGGTTAACTACACACATGTCCTACTCACATACATTAACATCTGAACAATGAAACAATGGTTAACTGCACACACTTCCCACTCACATATATTTATATGTGAAAAATGAAAGAATGGTTAACTACACACACATGTCCTACTCACATGTAATTACATGTGAACAATGAAACAAAGGTTAACTACACACGTGTCCTACTCACATACATTTACATATGAACAATGAAACAATGGTTAACTACACACATGTCGCACTCACATACATTTACATCTGAACAGTGAAACAATAACTACACATGTATCCTACTAACATACATTTACATGTGAACAATGAAACAAAGGTTAACTACACACATGTCCTACTCGTATACATTTGCATTTGAACAATGAAACAATGGTTAACTACACACGCATCCTACTCACATACATTTACATGTGAACAATGAAACAAAGGTTAACTACACATACGTATCCCACTCACATACATTTACATGTGAACAATGAAAGAATGGTTAACTACACACACATCCTACTCACATATATTTACATCTGAACAATAAAACAAAGGTTAGCGATACACACATATGTCCCACTCATATACATTTACATGTGAACAATGAAATGAAGGTTAACTACATACACATATCCCACTCACACACATTTACATGTGAACAATGAAACAAAGGTCAATGAACAAGATATTGATTACTGCATATGAAAATCATGGCAGTGATTGTGATAGACATACAAAGAAAACTTTGTACTGTCAGTAAACATTTTTTCAACGACCTTATTCATTCCTCATGTTATTCATTTGTAAAATTTATTCATATACATTAATAACAATGATAAAATATCAAATATCACTTTCTATTATCATATACATGCATTACACATATACTTTTCATCATAGCGCTCTCTTTTTACTCTTCTACATTAGAACACATTCAATAAATATTAATCATATTATCATAAAAAAGTACAATTCAAACCATTATTTGGATGTGGTCCTTGTTATTGGTCCCCTTTGTTGTAATCAGAAAAAAAAACTTTCAACTACCATAGCAAAAACTTAGACTGTGACCTTTGACACCCTACAGTACTGTTATATCTCCCCTTGCATTGTTGATCTAATTATCACCCCAGTAACCACTCCTCCCCAGTTTAAGAACTTAGGCCAATGGTTGTATCTGATATGATGAGAGCTTACAGAATAAATAGGCTATTGACACAGCTTCTGCCATTATCAAGAATTTCCGCATCCCAAGACAGGAATATCTTCATAGGTTCAGGGTAGGTACTTGGCTATTGGCCCTAGGGCCTATATAAGCCTAGCCAAAAAGGTACCCTGGCTTTCACCAATCAAGAAAATTATTTCCTGTGCCCCTGTCGAGCAGAGCCACAGAAGTGATCCCTGGGGTGAATTTCCTAGTTGGGGAAATAGAAAATGAAGTCAGAGAAGGAAGATTGGACAAATATCAGCCCATTTTGGGGAAGGATGAAGTAACTAAGGAGGTGGATGAAACTAAGAAGGAAACCTTTGAGGTGAAAAACAACTTTATATTTGATTATAGTGGGCAGGCAAGAACTATTAGAAGGACGATGGAAGAGGAATGGGCTAAGTTTAGTGAATTTTCTGATTTGGGAATTCTGTTTACACACCCTCTCAAATGCACTTATAGAAAAGGAAAAAACTTGAAAAATTTCTTTGAAAGAAAAATGAAGGATAATAGAACTACCAGGGAGAGAAAGGGCACTTTTAAATGTGGGAGGTGCTCCGAGTGTTCATTTATTTGCAACAAGGATACTGTGTATATAAAGAGTAGAGATATTCTAGTTCAGAGTAAACAATATGCCAATTGTCAGACCATAGGCATAATTTATTTGAGTATATGTAAGAAATGTGACGCATTTTATGTTTTTTATTACTGGAGCTGTTCTGAGGATTTTCGTGCTTATTGTGTAGTCCTGTGGTGTTTTCGTCATTAAAACTGTGAAAAGAAGAGGAGCCGTGTCTGTTTACTCCACTGGTACTTTTTGTTTTAGTTGAATTTCCTGTTTCCTATCCAGTCATCAAGATTGTTCTTGAAGAGTGCTAATGAGGAGCTCTGTTTGACATAGATAGGTAGAAATGTTCCAGAGTATGGGAAGTCTCTGGGACAGGCATCTATCCCTTCATCATGTTCTGTTTACTGTGGTGACAAGGTTTAGGTCCCTACTTACTTGCACTAGGCAATAATTATGAACTTCAAATCTTCCATACAACAACTGCAGATTTATCTCAGTTCTACAGGTTCATAGGAGATTACTAGGCTATTTATTTACCCAGAGGTCATTTTAAGCCTAGTCGTTTCATGCCAATGTAATACCTTAGAAATGCTAATCAATACCCTAGATTGTATTTAGTGATGAATTCCCATGTCCAGGAGGGTTGTGAGTGCTATCCCTGGTAAGAATTTTTGGTTCCCCGTCCACTTTTCCAGGTTCCTCTTGAATAGTGTCATAGAAGTGCTCTGTTTCACATGAACTGGTAGCCTGCTCCAAAGATGCAGCATTCACTGGGAGATAAATTTCTCCCTTCGGCATGTCCTATTTAAGTCACAGGTCATATTTAGGTCCCTGGAATGGGTAGCCTCATTCCCATTTGATTTATGGATATGCAGCAAGTTCATTAGGTTTGGGTCTCAGATTGCTCTGTAGGCCAGGCAGAAGTCTCCCCTACCTAGAGAAGTACCAGTTTGGGTTCGTGAAGGGCCAATCTTGTCTCCTGAACCTGATTGACTTCTTCGAATCAGTCTCCAGAGCCATGGACAAGGGTAAGTTGGTCCAACAGCCTATCTAGACCTTGCCAAGGCCTTTGACACCATCCCCCACTCTGGAATCATAGATAAACTTACTAAGCTGGGCATTAATCCCTACGTCACCCAATGGGTTGCTAACTGGCTTACTGATAGAACCCACACTGTAAAAGTAGCCAACTCCAAATCCAGCATTAGGCAAGTGACAAGTGGAGTACCTCAGGGTTCAGTCCTGGGACCGCTCTTGTTTGGCATCTACTTCTCTGAAATACAGGCCAACACTAACGGACTCTGGCTAACAAAGTTCACAGATGACTGCAAACTGGGAGCCATTATTGAATTCCCAAATTATGTGGATACTCTACAAAAGGGCCTTACAGAAACAGATGCTTGGTGCCAGAGCCATGGGCTCAAGCTCAATGCTAAGAAATGTATGGCTATCCCGTTTGGGAAAAAACATGTATCCGTGAATTACCATATAGGTGGCAGTACATGAAACACCGAAAGTGTGATAAGAGACTTAGGGACACAGGTGGACAGTGGTCTCACCTTCGATAACCACATTGCCACAACAGTCAGGAAATCCTTCTATGCGGCACACCTCATCACTAAGGGCTTTTCATCCAGAAAAAAGAGGTCATTGTCCCACTGTACTCATCCCTCATTAGACCCATTATAGAATACAACGCCCCGTTTGGTATGTACCTCTCAAGACATCTGCAACAACTGGAAAGGCCGCAAAAATACCTCACTAAAAGAATCACAGGCCTAAAGCAGATGCCCTACGCTGACCGCCTTAAAAAACTCCATCTATACTCTGTTACATATCGTGTAATCAGAGGCGATCTCTGCTTAACATACAAGGCCATGTCAAACCCAGAGCTGTTGGACATGCTACACTTAAAGAAATCCCAATTCCTCAGAGCCACATGGTCCAGGGATCTAAATCTTGTCATCACAATAAACAAAACATGCTGGAAGGATAGGTTCCCGACCCAGAGACTCCCCAAACTCTGGAATAGATTGCCCATACATGTCAAGCAGAGTGCCTCTTTGGCCCTCTTCAAAAGGAACCTTGACAATTGGATGGGAGAAAGGAAATTCACCCCCGGGATCACGTCAGTCACCCTGCTAGACAGGGGTCCAGGGAAGTAAATAGTGTGGGAAGAAATTGCCAGGGAATTGTTATGGCTAGGCTTGTATAGACCCTAGGGCCGATAGCCTAGTACCAACCTATGAACCTATGAACCTATACAGTGACAGGGACTTTAGACAGCCTGTGTAAGGCACATGCTGGAACCTATTGATCTTCTTTGTTGTTTCTCTAGTTGCTGCAGGTGCTTAGTACAGTACATGCTGAATGGGGTGTTATACTCAATTATGGACCAAATAATTGGCAAGTATGTGGGGTATAACTTCTTTTGCTGTCAAGGTGACATCTTTACTAATCAAGTATGCTATGTAGAAAGCTTTCCTTACTACAGTAGACACATGGTGGTCGAAGTTAAGGTTGCAGTCAATTTGGGATCCCAGGTCCCTTTTCACTTCATGGGTACTTAGGGTATAATTGTTGATTTGATACTGTAAAGGGACAATGTTTGTGCAAAGGGACTGATGATGCATTTCTTTGCATTTAGTTTGAGACCATGACTAATGGGCTAGTCGTTGGTCTGGATAAGACCCTCCTGGAGTATACTGACATCATTTGGGGATTCAGTGATTGCACCTAGTTTGCAGTCATCTGCAAACTTGGTCAGCCGCAATCCTTTAGTTTTGACATGAACGTCTGAGAAGTATATGCCAAACAGTAGGGGACCCAGCACTGTCTCCTGTGGCACTCTGCTGGTAACAGGTCTGCTGATTGATGTGGAGTCACCCACTATGATAGAATGTGTCTGGTTTGTGATCCAGTTGGCAACCCATCTTACTACAAAGGGGTTTACATTCAGTTTGTTAAATTTATGGGTAATGCCTGAATGTGGGATTGTGTCAAAAGCCTTTGCTAAGTCAAGCTATGCTGTGTGGACAGATTTGTCCTCATAAGTGGCCTTTAACAGGCAAGATCTGCCCTTCATGAAGCCAAATTGTGTAGGATACAGGGTTTGGAGGTCACCTATGTCTTTATTTATGAGGTCCATAATTATAAGTTCCATGGCTTTACATGATGAGGTTGGTCGGGCTTAAGGGTCTGCAATTCCCCTGGTCTGTTGCCAGGCCTCCTTTGTGGAGGGGAATAATTGTAGCTGTTCTCCAGTCTGTAGGATCAAAGCCTGTGGTTAGGCTATGATTGAAAAGGGTTCTTAGTGGTGATGCTAGTTTGTTTTAACCTGTTTAGAAGACAGACTGAGATGTTGTCTGGTGTCATAGAAGCTGTAATGTTTGCCTTGGACAGAGTTTTGAGGACCTGTTCTTCAGATATGCAGGATGTGGGGGAGTTTGAGGGAAGGTTTGTTGCAAGTTAGGAGGGGATAAGGGAGTGAAATTTTCACCAGGCCTATCCACTAACAGATTTGCTATTTCTGTGGGGTCAGTGTGTGTGATACCATTAGCCACTAGTTCTGCATATGCTTGGGTCCTATCCTTTAGGTTACATAGTTAGCTGTTAAAGGCCTTATGGTTATCTTTGGCTGTACTTAAGTTTCTCTCAAACCAGCCCTTGGAGGACTTGAATGTTGTCTTATTTGCCTGTTGAGGCTGAGGTGCTTTTCCATTGTTTGAGTCTTGACTTTGATTTCTTGAACAGCAACTTTTTGCATTTATTGTAAAGTTTGTTAATGCCAGATGTCCACCATGGCAGTCTGGTTTTACTTGGGGCACTGGGTTTGATTCCTTCTGGTACAACCAAGTTTATACATTTATGCAAGTGATTGTACAGGCTTTAGTGTAATCTTTGCCATTGTTACCACTTCCAGGTTGGGGTGAGGCTTGAAATACATTTATACCTTCACCTAGAAAGGTATAGTTTGCCTTTGTGAAGTTTTTTAGTCTGATTTCACCCTTTTTGAGTTCTGGTGTTAGTGCCAGCTTGAAGGTGACTGATTTGTGGTCAGTTTTAACTAATGAGGGCCCAACCGTTGCAGCAGTGCATCTCTTTGACATGATGGTGAGGACCAGATCTAGAATGTTTGCTCCTCTTGTCAGGGTATGGAAAATTTTTTCCAGGGCACTTGAATTAACAAAGTCAAAGAAGTTTTGCCCTAGCAAGTCAGGGCTAGCATTGGTTTTCCAATTGATGGTGGGATAGTTGAAATCTCCCATAACCAGTGTGTTTGCTGAAATGTGGATTGTTTCCAGTTTGGACAAGTAGGCTTTGTGGGCATCATGACCAATGGGGGGATCTACAACTGGCTATGACTTGAATTGGGGTCTTACCCACCATAACCTGGACCTGGAGTAAGCCCATGTTGTTGTCCAGTCTAACTATGACAGCTGTAACACCACTGTATGTCTCTGCCTACAGCAGATTTTCTCTGTGTATCATAAAATGTGGTCTCTTCATAATCTGACTCACATTTCCTACTGTCTACTCCTTCTCCACAAGCTGAAACCATTAATTCTCACAAAATATTCGTAAGCCAGATTGATAGAGCAAAATCTACTTTTATTTTCTTGCCTATACCATTAATTCTCACAAAACTTTCATAAGCCAGATTGATAGAGAAAAATCTTCTTTTATTTTCTTGCCTATAAACATTTATTTTGTTTCGACCATCATTACCTTGAATTCAGCAACCCTAGAAATTAGAAACAAATCATTAATCATGACAGTTTTACATCCAAATACTGCTCATACCTTTACAGTGATTTTCAAAGTAAATGTTTTAAAATGAATGTGCAATATTGTTTCTTTACTTTTCACTGTTGTACCACTTAGATGTCCCACTTGTTACGCACCTGTGATTATACACAGATAAGGAAGTCTGGCATTTAGCTTTCCCTCTTTAGTGTGCATCCAACCATAACAACCATTGTTGCTTCTATGTATTCTGCAAAGTGAATAATAAATATTCAAAAATATTCTCTACTCCCGTAAAGTAGTGCTTGCAATGGATACTAAGTCTATGGTCAAAGCTAGGCACCACGTTTACCTCATTAATTTAGGAAATATAAACACTGGTAACAATAGGAGAACTTTCCAAGTCCAAAAATGCAAGAAAAGCAGTTTCTAAAGTAAGCTTTATTCTTCCTTCGACCTGGCTGTATGCTTGTTTGATTCTTATCACTACAAACATCAGTACGCTATGTCATTCGGTGTGGAAGATACAAGAAACGATTCCTAGTAATGGTTATTCAATGAATACATTCGCTGTTTCTGTATACTGTTATAATAAAGCATTACAAGGTGTTGTGACTTAAAACACAAAATGAAGTTCTTATTTATAACTAAAATGAAGCTTGAGTAAGAGAAATCATGGAGCAACATGCACACTCCATTTATTCCCAATATTAAGCCTTATACTTAAGATCAATGCCCACCTGATTCCAGATCTAACTTTCTGCTACAATAACTTTTTTGGGGGCTGCTGCACAAATCTACCATAGTTATTCACTGCTGAGATCAATAGTGAGACACTTAAATAAACAATGGGACATACTGAAACCATTTGGTAGCAAGCATACTGCAGGCAGTTGCCACTAACGTGCATGTATTACACTTATATACAGTTCATTGCTTTTGATGTCTGCATGTGTGCCATATTTGCAAACTTTATGATGACCCTAGACAGTTCACAACATCACAAGGAGCTACAAGTGGTACAGATGTGTATTCCATAAGTTAGTTTGCACTAATATTAGTGAATTTCCTGTGGAATGTAGCAGCTCCATGTCGTTTCTTGCAGTTTACTGAGCCACATAACAGTTAAAGTGCACACCATATAAAGCTGCAACTTTCCTGGTGTGTGTAATTAGCATTCCTTAACCTTGAGAAAGGACCAGAGGCATACACTTGATGTGGCATAACTAAAACATTTTTTCTAACTGTTCTGTCAGTTAGATACACAAACAGAGGCATCTGTGCACTTTCACTGGCAAAACTTTTTGCTCATAAGAATACAAGATCAGAGTTTTAAGCCTGGACTCTTGCATATAAACTTTAAGTGACAAGCTTTTTATGTTGCACAACATTCCCAAACAGGATGAGCATTCCTGACTGAAAGTGTTTTTTGTAGGTACTGTCTGCTGCTTTATAAAAACAATCCAGTATGGTTAACGAGGGCAAAAATAACCATCTTCATGTGGCTGCAAATGGTTATCCATTCACCTCAGAAATGTTGCTCAGAGCTCTTCTTGTAATACTTTTTCTGTTCAAACGAAACAAAGTGTGAATTCAAACAATATGTTGTACTTCTGTTTGTGCTGTTGAACTATTTATTAGCATTTTATGGATTATATGTTTAATTTCCTTTTTTATATGCTGTATTTCTTTTGGCTTTTTCTTTGATACTTCGTGTAACAAGGATGTAGCTGAAGAAAGGTCACCAAGTCTTCTTTATCTACCTTAAAATATATATCTATATCTAGTATATCTATCCATATATATGTATATATATATATATATATATATATATATATATATATATATATATATATATATATATATATATGTGTGTGTGTGTGTGTATGTCTATACACAAACTCATGGGAACATTGTGCACTTAACAGTTAGATGCAAGTGTCATTGAAAGGTGTATATAGGTTCATAGATAGGTACTAGGCTATTGGCCCCGGGGCCTATAGAAGCCCAGCCAAAAAAGTACCCAGGCTTTTGCCACCCAAGAAAATTATTTTCCTGCGCCACTGTTGAGCGGAGCAACAGAAGTGATCCCCGAGGTGAATTTTCATTTTTCCCATCCAATCATCAAGATTTTTCTTGAGGAGTACTAATGAGGAGCTTTGTTTGATATAGAGCGCTAGTTTATTCCAGAGTATGGGAAGTCTCTAGGACAGGAATCTATCCCTCTGGCTTGTTCTGTTTATTGTGGTGACAAGGTTTAGGTCCCTAGAGCATGTAGCTTGGAGGGATTGGGACTTCTTTAAGTGGAGCATGTCCAACAGCTCTGGGTTTGACATAGTTTTGTATCTTAGGTTCATAGGTTCATAGGTTTATACTAGGCTATCTGCCCTAAGGCATTTATAAGCCTAGCCCAAATTTTTGTGGCTTACGCCACCCCTTATATGAAAAAATACTGTGCTCATTAGTTTGTTGTGCCTCTGTCCAGCAGTGACACAGAGATGATTCCCGGGGTAAACCTACGATCTCCCATCCACAGGTCTAGATTTCTCTTGAACAGAGTCAGCGAGGTGCTCTGCCTCACATGGACCGGGATTTTATTCCACAGCATAGGGAGTCTCTGAGTGATAAATCTATCCCTCCAGCACGTCCTATTTATATCCGGGCTAAGGTTTAAGTCGCTTGCTCTAGTGGTTTTGGTGGATTTGGATTTTTTGAGGTGGAGCATGTCCATTAATTCCGGGTTGGACATGGCCTTGTATGTCAGGCACATGTCACCTCTGAGCAGACGGTATGCGACTGAATAGAGCTGGAGTTTCTTCAATCTGGCAGCATATGACAGATTTTGGAGTCCCTTTATCCTTTTGGTGAGGAACTTTTGGGGTCTCTCCACTTGCTGCAGATGTCGGGTGAGATACATCCCGAATGGGGCATTGTACTCGATCATTGGTCTGATAAGTGAAGAGTACAGGGGAACAATGACCTCACTAGATCTGGATGTGAATCCCTTCATGATCAGGTGGGCAATGTAGAAGGTCTTTCTAACCACTTTAGCAATGTGAGTGTCAAAGAAAGGCCACTGTCAACCTGGGTCCCCAGGTCCCTGATAACCCCTTCTGTGCTTAGTGGATTGCCACCTATATGGTAGCTTGGGGTTACCTTGTTTTTCCCAAAGGGTATGACTATACATTTTTTGGCGTTTAACTTCAGGCCATGGCTCTGGCACCAGCTATCTGTTTCCGTGAGTCCCTTCTGAAGGATATCCGTGTCCGATGCACTTTCCACTATGGCGCCCAGTTTGCAGTCATCTGCAAACTTTGTCAGCCAAAGTCCTCCCATGTTGGCCTGTACTTCTGAGAAGTAGATGCCAAACAATAGGGGACCAAGGACCGAGCCCTGTGGGACACCACTTGTGACCGGCTTGGAGTCTGACACAGCGCCAGCAACTCTAACCCTGTGGGTTCTGTCCTTAAGCCAGTTTGCAACCCATCTTGTGACATATGGGTTTACATTTAAGCTGGTAAGTTTTTCTACAATACCCGAGTGGGGTATTGTGTCGAAAGCCTTTGCAAGGTCAAGGTAGGCTGTATGGACTGCCTTTCCCTCATCAATGGCCTTGGTGACTGTTTCGAAGAAGTCGACCAAGTTCAAAAGGCATGATCTTCCCTTGACAAAGCCAAACTGGGTCGGGTCCAATGTCTGTAAGTCCCCTATATCTTTGTTTATGAGCTCCATTATGATCCTCTCCATAGCTTTGCAGACTAGACTTGTTAAGCTTATGGGGCGGTAATTACCAGGGTCCGTGAGGCACCGCCTTTGTGGAGTGGGACAACAGTTGCCGTCGCCACTCCTTGGGCACGTATCCTGTGGTAAGGCTGAGATTAAACAGCTGCCTTATGTGCGGGTTTAATTCCTCATTTAGCTCGTGTAGCACACAGCCGGGGACACCATCCGATCCCATTGATGCTGTGTCTTTAGCTTTAGAGAGAGCAGCTTTCACCTGCGCATTTGAGATGTCCGGGAGGCTACACTCGGCTGGGATAGTTATCTCTCCTTTAGGGGAGAGGGGTGAAGTTTGCACTGAACCTGTCTGCCAGTATGTTGACAATGTCTGTGGGTTCAGTGATTTTTGTATCATTTTGGACTAATTCTGAGCATATCTGGGAGTTTCCACCCAGGTTCCTAACATAGCTGAAAAAGGCCTTATGATTGTCCTTTGAATCCATGGCAATTTTTCTCTCAAAATTGGCCTTAGTTGATTTTATGAGTGCTCGTATTTTTTACTAATAATGATCAGGGTGACTTCCCTTTTATGGATTTTGTTCTATCATGTAATAGCTTTCTCCTCTTATTGTAAAGTTTGTTAATGGCTGGGGTCCACCAGACTGGACGTTTGCCCTTTGTGGAAAGAGTCTTGGTTTTATTTGGGATTGCGATCCATGCAGTCCTGGAGGTGTTCATAGAAGGCATTTGTAAGGGCTTCCGCAGCTTGGGTTGTGGTTTCCACTGGCTCAGGGGCCTTGAAGGATACCACACCAGTCTTGAGTAGTGTGAAGTTTGCTTTAGAGAAGTTCTTCACTATGGTCTTTTTGTTTGGGGTGGGGCGGATGTGGATTTCCAGTGAGATTAGTTTATGATCAGATCTCACCAATGAGGGATATACTTCGGTGTGGAGCATTTTGTCCCCATGTTTGTGACAATGAGATCTAGTATATTTTCTCCTCTCGTGGGAACAGTGACTAGCTGTTCCATGGCATTTGAATTTATGAACTCCAGGAACCGTTGGGCTAGAAAGTTAGGGCTTGAGTAATGTTCCCAGTCTATATTCGGGTAGTTGAAGTCACCCAATATGATGGTGTTTGGAGATACATTTATACCCTCCAGTGTCTTCAGGAAGGCTGTGTGGGGTTCCTGAGTTTGAGAGGGTGGCCTGTAGCATGCTACAATTTGTAGAGCAGTTTTGCCTATGGTTAGTTGCACCTGGATGGTTTCCGAGCTTATGCGTTGCCACCAACCTGGAGGTGTGGGTATCCTTTATGAATATGGATACACCCTCCTTTTGTGGTGTGGTCCAGGTTTTGGGGCGGAACGCATGATATGAGGTAAAACCTAATAGTGCCGGGGTGCTCTCAGGAGCCTTGAACCAGGTTTCAGTTACAGCACAGACATCGATGTTCTCCATACTGAGAAGGGCCTCGAGTGCGTGCATTTTGTGATTTAGACTTCTGGCATTGAGCAGCATTACCCTCAGTTTCTTCCCATTTTTGTTTTCTAGGGTGGTAGGTTTAGAATTTGAGCCTTGCCTAAAAAAGGCACTATGGGGGTGGCAAGAGCCTTAGCCAATATCCGGAATCCCAGGGGTGACAGGTGCAAGCCGTCCCTTGCGAAGCAGCGTGGCTTGTCAAGCATGTCATCCCAGGCAGACAGACACTGGATCCCCTTTGAATGACACCAGACATTAAGCCAATTGTTAAAGCTGATCATCTTGTCTCTATATTGTGGCATCATTCTTGGTGAAGGAAGGATACTGCTCAGGGTTAGGGTCATACCTGCCTGGGCTACGTAATCAGAGAGCTCATCTATGTCTCTTTTCATGTAGTCCAGGGAGGTACGTCTCAGGTCGTTCACACCAGCATGGACAATGACTGTGTCATATTTGTACTTGCCGTGGAGTGACCCGAGTGCTTGTGTTATGTGGCGGATTCTAGCGCCCGATAGGCAGCTTACTGTGACCCTCTCCTTGTTCAGCCTGGTGAGTGGGACGTCAGTGTGTCTGACTATGGAGTCACCTATGACAAGTATGTTTGGTGGTGTATTTGGCCTTAAGGGCTGTGACTGCTTTGCACACTGCTTTTGTGGTTTATGTGTTGCTTGTGGGGTGTCTTGAGGTAGCAGTTGTTTGGGTGTCTGCTTTGGAGGCCTCTGCTGTTTAGGTAGATTTTTACTCAGAGCCTCCGAGTATGTCTTTGTGTGTTTATGTGTTTGATTCAGTGGAGTGGTAGCATTATGTGAGGCTGGTTTTGTGGTGTGTGTAGTTGCCTTCTCCTCCTGTCTGGTCTTGCCAGTCCTGAGTTGAGAGAGCTCAGCCTCCAGTTTGGCTAAATAGCTGCATCTCTCAAGTATTTGTGTTATGTGGGAGGAGGAGAGGGTTGTCTGTGTACATGAGGCAGTTATAACATTGCCTCAAGATTCCCAGATTCACCAGCTGGACCGGAGAGAAGATTGACAACTGACCTTTGGACATGCTAGAATAATATTGGGAATTCCTTAATTGAAAACAAGGGCCAGTGGGGAGTGAGGGTGTAGTGCTTTTAATTTTTAGTGCTGACTTATATAATTGCTTTAGTGAGCAAGTGCCAGGTAACTTGAGTGCAATTTGTTACAAGTAACTAAATGCAAAAACGACAAACAGTAACTTTCTTTCAAGTGAAACAAGGAAATAAGTACAGTAAGCAATGCAGATATCACTAGTGATCCACAGAAGCGCTGAGAAGTTGCGTATTAGGTGGAATTAGCTTCCAGGGAAATAACAAGCAAACAAACAACAAGCATATAAACAAAGCTAGATTCAGCAGGCCTGGATCTAGTCTATGCTAGAGCAAACAAGGTGAACCAATTTCAGTAAGATACAGTTCAAATATTCAGGCACTATAAACCTTTAACCAGAAATTCCCAGCTCAGAAGGGCAGAGTCCAGCCTCTTCTCCCACAAGAGTGCAGACCACGAACCTTCTTAATGTAAAATAACTGGCCTGAAGCCCAAGTGCCTAAACCAGAACTAATACACTTGGACACTGGGCTCTCAATCAGCAGTTCCCAACTTAGAAGGATGAAAGCTACCTGTCTTAGGCAGAGATCACCTCTGAGTAGGTGATATGTGACGGAGTAAAGCTGGAGTTTTTTGAGACGGTCTGCGTAGGTCATCTGTTTGAGGCCGGTAATCCTCTTTGTGAGGTATTTCTGTGGCCTTTCCAGTTGTTGTAGATGTCTTGTGAGTTATATACCAAAAGGGGCGTTGTACTCTATAGTGGGTCTAATGAGTGATGAGTAGAGGGGAACAATGACCTCTGTTTTTCTGGATGACAAACCTTTTGTGATGAGGTGTGCCACACAGAAAGTTTTCCTGACTACTGTGGCGATGTGATTATCAAAGGAGAGACTACTGTCCACCTGTGTCCCAAGGTCTCTTATCACACTTTCAGTGTTAACTATACTACCGCCTATGTTGTAGTTCATGGGTACAGAGTTTTTACCAAAGGGGATGACGATGCACTTTTTGGCATTGAGCTTGAGGCCATGGCTTTGACACCAGGCATCTGTCTCAGTGAGACTCTTTTCTAGGGTGTCCACATTGTTAGGAGTTTTGATTATGGCTCCTAGATTGCATTCATCTGTGAACTTCATTAGCCAAAGACCTTCTGTGTTAGCCTGTACTTCAGAGAAGTAGATACCAAACAGGAGATGACCCAGGACTGAACCCTGTGTTACTACACTTGTCACTGGTCTGAAGCCAGATTTGGAGTCTGCTACTTTCACAGTGTGGGTTCTGTCAGTGAGCCAGTTGGCAATCCATCTTGTGACATAGGGATTTATACCTAGTTTAGTGAGTTTATCTATAATTCCAGAGTGGGGGATGGTGTCGAAAGCCTTGGCAAGATCTAGATAGGCTGTGTGAACCACCTTACCCTCATCTATGGCTTTGGTGACTGCTTCAAAGAAGTCTATCAGGTTTAGGAGACATAATCTGCCTTTTATAAACCTGATCTGGGTGGGGTCCAGAGTTTGGAGATTACCAATTTCTTTGTTTATAAGTTCCATGATGATACGTTCCATGGCCTTGCAGACCAGGCTTATCAGGCTAATGAGGCGGTAGTTCCCAGGGTCCGTGGTGGCTACCCCTTGTGGAGTGGGATAACCGTCTCTTTGTGCCATTCAGTGGGCACAAAGCCTGAGGTGAGGCTATGATTGAACATGGTAATTAGGTGGGGTGCCAGTTCGTTCTGTAGTTCATGTAGAATGCAGCCTGGGATGTTGTCAGGTCCCATGGATGCTGTGTTCTTGGCTTTGGAGTGTGTGGTTTTTACCTGTGCAGCCATGATTACAGGAACTTTGCATTCTTCCGGTACAGAGATGGGCTCTTTAGGGGGTGAAAGAGGGGTAAAGTTAGCAGTGAACCTATCTGCCAGAATGTGGGCAATATCAGTTGGGTCTGTATATTTCGTGCCATTGTGCTGTAACTTAGAGCAGATCTGAGTGTTGCCATTGAGATTCTTGACATAGCTATAGAATGCTTTGTGGTTGTCTTTAGAATCAGTGACGATTTTGTTTTCGTAACTAGCTTTGGAGGATTTTATCAGGGATCGCACCTTCTTTCTGAGGCTGACCAGGGAGCTCCTCCACTCATGGGACTTAACTCTGTTTGGTAACAGTTTCTTCCTTCTGTTGTACAGTTTGTTTATGGCAGGGGACCACCAGATTGGCTTCCTTTTTTTGGAGGATAGCATCTTGGTTCCGTTTGGGATAGCACAATCCATGCACTTATGTAAGTGCTCTATTATCCAATACGTTGATGACTCTACAGTCATAACTATAGCAAACTCTCCCTCCAAACTCTTATCAGCTATCCAGTCTTCCTTTAACTCAGTGGAAACATGGCTGTCCAACAACCAACTCATCCTCTCCCTAAAAAAACAAAACTCCTACTATTCCTCCCTAAAACAGCCAACCACATAAAGACCTCTTTTACTATCCAGTCACTTAACAATACCCCTATAGCAGCGGAATCTAGCTCAAAACTCCTCGGTATCACTAAAATTTGATCTCCATATAAATAACTGTATCAGGAAAACTCACCTTAAATTAGGTCTATTATATAGAAATAAAACATTTCTCACTCAGGAAGCAGGAATTACTCTCACACATGCTTACCTTCTCCCCTGCTTAACATATTGCTCACAAATCCTTACAGACCTTAACTCATCTCTCCTTACTAGACTTGAGACTACATACCACAAAGTAGCTAGATTTGCACCTTAGCAATCCCATAGATCTCGCCACTGTCTCTCTCTTAAATATCTAAATTGGCTTGAACTGACTAACCACCTCCTTTTCACTCAGCTTCAAACCATTCACTCTATTCTATACCAGTTATCTTTCTGTCCAGCCTTACGCTCTGTAATCTCCCACTATGCCCCTTCAAGAAACCTCCGCAGCTCTTCCCAAGACCTATTAAACATCTATAAGCCTAAGTCTAAAGCAGGGTGCAACTTATATAGCTACCATCCCTCTATTGAATGGAACAAACTTCTTCTTGAAATTCAAACACTCAAACATTCTAAACAATTCAAATTAACTTTAAAAGAATATCTCAAAGGGCAATGGATCTGCCACTGCTCAAACCCACCTTGATTACACTCTGCAGATGAATGTTTTCCTTTCTTCACTCCAATACTGTACTGTCATCTTCTATCAACAAATTGTAAAAATTATACCTTACTCAAATGTTGCAGCTGCTACCAAGATTTTTAAATTTACTGCTACTTAAAAAAAAATGCTGATTTTGACATCAAGCTGCTTTGCCACCTTTTACTTGTACAATATTTGTATAATGACTAAATGTAATCTGTAAAATACTGGAGCTTTTCTACCCGGGACTCTACTGAAAAAGGGCTTCGGCTCAGTCAGACAGTCCCGGTCAACGAATCTAAAATAAATAAAAATAAAAAATAAATAAATAAAGTGCAATAGTCTAGGATTCAGTAGTTGTAACTGTGTTGTCCATCTGCATGGGTGTCATGAAGTTCACCACTTTTGTCTTAAGAAGCATGAAGTTGGCTTTGGAGAAATTTTTTACCGTGGTTTCCTTAATGGGGGGGGGGGGTAGGATGTGGATATCTAGGGTAATTTGATTATGGTCGGATCAGACCAATGAGGCGTTGACTTCAGGTGTGGAACACCGGTCACTCATGTTGGTAATGACTAGATCTAAGATATTGTTACCCCTGGTGGGGGTGTGGCTAAGTTGATCCAGGGTATTGGAGTTTATGAAGTTCAGAAAGCGTTGAGCGAAGGAGTTGGTACATGAGTAGTTTTCCGAGTTAATGGTGGGGTAGTTGAAATCGTCCATTATTAGGGTGTTTGGTTGAATCCTAATATTTTCCAGTACATCAAGAAAAGAGGAATGGTATTCTTGGGGTATAGTGGGGGATCTGTAGCAAGCTACAATTGGGATTGCAGTTTTGCCCAGAGTTAGTTGCACTTGGATAACCTCGGCTGCATTACGATGAGCAACTAGCTTGGAAGTGTGGATATCCTTAATGAATATGGACACACCTCCGCCTTTGGTGTTCCGGTCCAGGTTACATGGCCAAAAAGTGTGGTATGAGTTATAACCTGGCAGTGCAGGGGTGCTGTCTGGAGCCTTGAACCAGGTCTCAGTCACTGCACAGATATTGATGTTCTCCATTTTAAGGAGTGCCTTGAGTAAGTGCATTTTGAGATTTAGACTTCTAGCATTAAGTAGCATCAACCTCAGTTTTTGCTTGTCTGTTCCTGTTACGATGGTGAATTTGTCATTTGAACCTTGCCTAAAAAAAAAGACACTATGGGGGTGGCAAGAACCTTAGTCAGTATCCGGAATCCCAGGGGTGATAAGTGCAGGCCATCTCTGGCAAAGCATCGTGGTTTGTCGACCATGTCACCCAGACAGACAGATACTGGATCCCTTTAGAATTACACCAGAAGTTTAGCCAATTGCTGAAGTCAATCATTTTGTCCTTGTACTGCGGTTTCATTCTGGGTGATGGTAGAATGCTACTCAGGGCTAGGATCATACCTGCCTGGGCTACAAGATCGGAGCACACTTCCATGTCTCTTTTCATGTAGTACAGGGAGGTACGTCTCAGGTCATTCACACCAACATGGACAATGACAGAGTCATATTTGTACTTGTTGTGGAGTGATCTGAGTGCGTGGGTTATGTAGCAGATCCTGGCACCCGACAGACAGTAACCTTCTTCTTGTTTAGCCTGGTGAGTGGGACATCAGTGTGGCTGACTATAGAGTCACCTATGACTAGTGTGTTGGGTACATTGTTTTGCCTTATTGGCTGTGGTTGAGTGGCACACTATGTCTGCGGGCTATGTGTCATTTGGGTTGTGTTGCGGGGTGGAGGTTGCTTGCATTTCTGCTTTGGAGGTCTCTGTTGCTTGAGCAGATTATTACTGAGAGCCTCCGTGAATGTTTTTGTATTTCTATGTGTGGATTTTGGTGGTGTAGATTTAGTGAGACTATGTGATGAGTGCGGTGTGGTGCAAGTGTTTACCTTCTCCTCTTGACTGTCAAGTTCAGTCTTGGTTGGAGAAAGCTTTACCTCTCCAGTTTGGCTAGATAAGTGCATCTCTCACAGGTTGTAGTATTGGGTGGTAGGAGGAGAAGGTTGTCTGTGTTCATGAGGCAATTTCTACATTGTCCCAAGATGCCCAGATTCATCAGATAGAGAGGAGAGAACACTGGGAGCTGACCTTAGGACATGCCTGAATAAAAAACAAATTTTCTCTAGATAAGTGAGGAAAGTGAGTACAAGAGCTGTTTTTCTCTAAGCAAGTAAGGAAAGTAAGTACCAAAACTGTTTTCCTCTAGGTAATGAGGAAGGTTGAGTGCTGTAGTAATTAGTAGGTTATTTAGTAGTTGCAACAAGTTCTGAACAAGTGCTGATCACGAATAAGAAAATTCAGGTGCTAAAACTAAGAATCTGTATCTGGACTAAACTAGTTACAGGAAAGGGGGAAACAAGTGCAAATGCGGGCTTTTAAATCGGAAAGTTGAGAGAGAGAGAGATGGAAAAACTGTCCAAATGGCCAATAACTACAATTTCTGGGCCAGAGCCACTCATTATGTGGTATATAGGTTACCTAGTGCTTACCACCCCCACTGATAAGCTAGAAGGCTTCCCTCCAGCACAGAAAGCTTGGGGGGCTCAGAAGCTTACATACAGTCCTGGATACAGCAAATCTGAATCTGTACTACACTAGTTACAGGAAAGGTAGAAAACAGGCTTACATTTTTTTTTTATACACCGAAAAGTAGCTAAAACAGCAGTAAAAACAATTCAAATGCAGTGCAAGCTAGCACACTTAAGTATGTAGCAATGTCAGACCAAACAGTTTAAAAACATGCAATTAAATTAAAAATGACTAAAAACAAGTGCAGAAGGAGTCTATTAAACTTCTGTTAAACTTTCATCCCCTGCAGTATGAGGCTGCAATCTGCCCTCACACACCTTCACTGCAGCATGACATCGACAAGGTATTAACCCCTAAGAAAGATGGGACAATACCAGTGGTTAGCTATGCTGGATAAGTCTGTCACAACAGGAAGTGTAGGATCACAACAGGACTGCAAGTAAAGGTCAGTAGGGTACAGAGCAAAAATATATATATCATATCTAAAAAGATCCATGAATCTGAAAGGCTTTTCTGGTATGGTATTGTGCATTATATCATTTACTATAAACAATAATTCATGGAATAGCATTTCTCACTCTTGAAGATACAGGGGTTAAATACTTGCAGGTTTATTTGACTGCTCAAACATGTGTTATGATACAAAGTTTTATGCCACACGTGATACACCTGGAACAGCCATTATAGCTGTGTGTGTGTGTGTGTGTGTGTGTGTGTGTGTGTGTGTGTGTGTGTATGTGTGTGTGTGTGTGTGTGTGTGTGTGTGTGTGTGTGTGTGTGTGTGTGTGTGTGTGTGTGTGTGTGTGTCTGTAATGAAACATCTCAATAGCTTTCGTGCCTGTGAAGTAAACAGATTTTTACTCAAGGAAGTGACCTGGTTCAGCATCTGGTAACAGGTGTAATGCAATACCTTTGTTCTCATTTCCCAGCAAACCTTGTGGTGGGTTAGAAAGGATGAGCATTTAGCATTCTAAACATTTGCATTAAACATTACAAGCAGCTTATCATGTCGTCTGTTACTTCTTTTTATTTATTAAGGATGAGAGTTTAATCAGGCTTTGTCCAATGTTTCCACCAGGTTTGCAATGCAGAACAAAGGTTGCTGCTGCATCAAACCACAAACAATTATACAGTAAACTTGTCTCAAGTTTTAGCAAAAGCTACAACTGTATCTAAATCAATTACTATTGTAAACTCTACCCTGAATAAACTATACTGTTTTTAGGCCTGCTGTTTCATTTTGACATATTTCTAACAAACCATAAACAAACCAAGACATGTATGTGTTGTCTTGCCAATTACATCACAGAAGACTCTTCATTTCTATAAGTGGACTCATAACATATTCCTAAAAATATCACGAAGAGCCAGAAGTAGGATCTATAGAAAATGGTTGGACCGTTTTATGTAGAAAAAAATGGAAATTGATGGAAAGTACTGCGGTGGTGGTGCTGCGGTAGCGTTGTCATCTCACAGTTAGACGTTGCCCATTCGATTTTCAGTTAGAGCGTCTTCTGTGTGGCGACATGCGTGAATGGGCGTTCCTTCTTTGAAGGTTGTGCATTAGGTCTGGCAAGCCAGCACGTAAAAATCTACTGCCAATCATTAGCGGACCGGAGTTCCGCTGTGGCGACCCCTAACCGGGAAAAGCCGAAAGACACAACAACAACAACAACAACACACAGAATAAAGTTTTGGAGGAGGAGTGAGGTTTAAGGGATGGCAAGAATTGATCAATTATGTAATGTTGGATTGATGATAATTATACAAATGGATATATGTGATGTATAATATTTGCAACTGGGAATATGTTAATGTGGTATGCTTTCTTTTATATAAATGTATGCTTGTCTATATCTTAAGTGATAATTCAGTAAAGGTGTTAAAAAAAAGAAAACATCGAGAGGCATAATTTTCTTCTCTTACCCTTGCTATCTTTAGAGACCAGGACTGAGACAGACACTGCAGATAATGTTAATGTATCCTCAAGAGCATACTGAGAAGGGACAAAAAGCAATAGGGTAGAGGTAAGCACCAGTAAAACAGGCAGGTGTGAAAAGCCTTTGCAAGTGGCAATACCTGATACTTACAATGCTTATTTTCTGCCTAAAAGCACTCCTGAGTAATAGTGCCACTGTGGTAACACATTAGAGTCCAAGTAGCTAACTTTGAAGTATCAGACATTAAGTTAAGCCTGCTGCATAATACAGCAAAACTTTTTATTTTTTTAAATGTAACATGATTATAATCTTCCTTCAGAAAACAGACTATCAATGGGAGTGTATTGTTTCAATGTGAGTCTAAGTTCTGTAGCATTTAAATGATCTTGTTTTCGCTATGAGCAAAATAAGAAAGTGTCACAAGCTGGTCAAGATGCTTTACAGAAGGACAATGAACCAGGTAGTCAAACTAGTCTGAGCTGGTGATGGCACAGAACTAGAAACATGTTCTGTTCTATAAACAATGCATTATATAAATAAATGTACTTCAGGTTAATTTAAAAATAATAATTCAGAGGTTATCTTTGCCCCGTTTACCATGGCTTTATACTAGCAAGTCTGTATCATATCAGATTGCTGTTCATTTACAAAGGGGCAGCAGAATGAGCAAATTACACATAACAAATATAACTGCAGATGCACATGTGTATACTTTATCTGTGTATTTTATATATATATATATATATATATATATATATATATATATATATAATATATATATATATAAAATAGAGCTCTCTCTCTCTCTCTCTCTATATATATATATATATATGTATAGATAGATAGATAAGATATAGATATAGATTATAGATATATAGATATAAAAATATCTATATTTACATCTATATATATATATATATATATATATATATATATATATATATATATATGTGTGTGTGTGTGTGTGTGTGTGCAGTCCGAAATGTGAAATATCTTGTACTGTTAGATTATGGACCGAGTTACATTCCAAACTTTTTGCTTTATTGGAATAATCATACTTTCTTGATGAGAGAAACCCATCTGACACATCTTGCACCACAATGATTGCAAACAGTAAGTAGGGTAACAACTGGTCACAGTTTTTACCAAACTCATCAACAAACTTTGCTCAGAGTGGACTTCAATGTTTTATCAAATCTCTCCACTAATCCTTCAGTCTGTAGATGGTATGCTGATGTCCTTCAGCTTTTGATGTTGAAGCAGTGGCATCACAGAAGTAGTGCCTTTGACATAAAGGTAGTGCCTTGGTTTGTAAGTATGTCTTTAGGGATACCCACTCTGGAGAACAACAGTACCCTTTTCTTAGCAAGAACCTTAGCACCTTAGCATTACTTTTGCGTTACGGTCTTGCCTCTGTAAATTTGGTAGCATATGCCATCTTGACTAGTACATACTGATACTCATTGCCAGAATTTAGTAAAGACCACATGATGTCCATGACAACATCTTCTATGATAGGTATCAGGATCAAGGGTCTTTTATATGTGGCATTCTTGGCAAGAAGCACAATAGCTCTCTGTCATTTTCTTTATGCCTTGCTAGTAAAGTATGGCTAGTAGTTTTTCAACTCTTGATGACCTACTAATACGTAACTTTGGGATAGATTCATTACTAGTGTTGTATAAGACGGTAGCACTATTAACTTATACAGGCTTTCTCCTCGGTGTTCATCATGTAAGAGGTCATCTTTTAACTCAAAATATGGGTAAGACATAATAGGAACTTTGTGTTCATTATCTTCCCCTACAACTTTAGTTATCATCTCTCTTGCTCTGCATAAACTATTACATTCTCATTGTGCCTTTTTTGAAGTTAATGTGATTTACTTGTTAGTTCACTAACTCTTCATTAAAATGCCTCAAGGAAGAAAGTGCAGCTTCTTCTCCTTAAAACAATGGCACTACAGCTTCTACTGTCATCCAGTGCAAAAATATTTGTAAAAATATCTCCTTCTTTAAAATCTAATCTACAAGAGCAGGCCTCTTGAGTGTTTTATTTTAGGTTATAATTCCCTACAATAATTTGAGAATACACCACACTCATTATTTTTTCTTTATATTTGTTGCCATTTCACTGTAAAGGCTACCTCAGAATAAAATTCATTGGCAATGTTACTGTTTTCCTGGTTCTCAGAGTTCTGAATGTTAAAGCACACCTTTATTTGCATTCTTTATTTCACGTTAGACGAAAGAAGCTGCAGATCTCTGCAAATGCCTGCTTACTTCACTTCCTGAAGTCCCTTTGCTCTGAAGGTAATCGCTCAAGTACCTTTCTTTTTCTAAGGTTCCCTCAGTTTTTGTCTTAAAATTTTTATGAGTATCCATGCTGACTTCTGTTCTGTACTGATTTTTACCTCAGAATATTCATCTCATACAGTTTTGATTTTCTGTTGATCTTTCACTGGATTATGCTTTTAATAACAGAGAGGATCCTTTTCATTCTCTGTTTTCAGCAGAATCGTGCCTCTTTTTGTCATTTTTATGCTAACTCTCTTCTGGTTTTGATTCTCAGCCTCAGTGTGAGTAATAGAAGGGAGGTATACATTTACCATGTGTTTAAAGATTCACCCTAGTCCCACATTTTCCTTAGTATTTTAAAATTGAGGAATGTCTTCTCCTAGTATCACATCATGACTTAAAATCATTGGTCACAGGATGCAAAACCTTTCCCAGAACTGTCTGAATGTCTACATGCGTAAAGGGATACTCTTTTTTTGTCATGACGAATGAGTATTACATTTTGGTTATTGTTGATTTTATACTTATACAATAGGGAAAGCTTGACAAAGGAAATCATGCTTCCAGGGTCTAAGAAGGCTTGAGTATCATACATTTTACTACCCTGGTTGTAATACAGTGACACCAGGCCGGCTAAAATATCCTAGAAGTTTGAACAATTGTATTTAAAACAAACATGCATTTCTGTTTTTACAGTTGCATTTTCTTTGGTAGCATAGCAATCTGATCCCTTCCAAAGGCTGGACTCAGCACATGGCAGCCTAGGCAGCTGCCTAGGGTCTAGTGCTGACTGGGGACCTGACCTAGTCATGAAAAAAAAAAGAATCCCCACATTTTATCCTTTATTCAGAAGCTCTGTGTGTCTATGTAAGACTCTTTAAAACTGTGTGCTGATCTCCAGGAAGTATTTGTCACTGATGCAGAAAGAAAGACTTACTGCAGCTCAATCATCAACATGGTCTTGTCTTGCCAAGGTACTCAGTTGCTACTATTTGCTGAATTACTTTGTTCTGTAGCTCAAACCATGATTTTAGTTCATTTTAATCATTTTATTATCGGAGATGCTTTACAAAAAATTCAGAAGCTTAGTTCATCACTTTATTCCATTTACTATTGGAACTGCTTGCCTTGCCCAGTCAATAGATTAGACGTATATGTACTGTATGTGTGTGTGTTTCTTAAAATTGCTGCCACCAAGCCAGATGAACTATCGAATCACTGAGGCTTACAATTAGTCAGCAATATTAGCCACTACTACCAAGTAAAATGAATGACTAAACCACCAAAACCACCAGGTATCACTCCTGTACAATGCTAACCAGATAAACAATAAGGAGAGGAGCACCAAATGAACCACTGAGACCACCAGGCATCAGTCAGTGATGCTAGTTATTACACAATAATTAAACTTTGGGACTTTGTTACTTCATTACTTTTGACTTTTTCAGAATTCTTGGGTAAAGAAGTTGAGTGTTATTTTTGTCCTTTCCTTGTAAGATTTGCGGCATTCCAAGTAGCAGATTACAGTGATTAAACAGTGTTAGGCATGTAGTTATCAGTTAGTGTCTCCCTTGTTAATGCAAACCTTTTTATTCTAGCATCTTTCTATGCATATGAGAGAAACATTTGTGGGTTTCTGTGTCTGATTCTTGAGCTAAGAAGCTGAAATAGCAGAGGGGGATCTTATAATTGATTACACTGTATGGTTGTTATAGCAGGAAGCTGAGATACATTTGTGTCTCGTTATTTATGAACATATTCAGTCACTTGTTCTTAAGCAGATATCGGAGGTGTACAGTCATACAAGTGGCTGTAATTGTGATTGTATGTGCTTGTGTGAGTGTGTGTGTGTGTATAAATAAATACAACCCAAAGTAGTTATGATGAAACTTATTGCAGTATATTGGGGCATGCTCATATGAGCAATGTTCTTTGGGTACAATCCTATTTTTCCTTGTTTAATGTGTGTGTGTGTGTATGTGTGTGTGTGTGTGTGTGTGTGTGTGTGTGTGTGTGTGTGTGTGTGTGTGTGTGTGTGTGTGTGTGTGTGTTTGTGTGTGTGTGTGTGTGTGTCTGTGCATGTAAATGCATGTGAGTGTATAACTAGATACTTTCCTCCTACAACCCAAAGTAGTTATGATGTAAAGGAAAGAACTGACTGCAGTAGACAAGGGCATCCTCATGTGAGCAAAGTTCTTTAGGTATGCTCCTTGGTTTCCTTGTTTTGTTGACAATATGTTTATTATTTGGCTCTGAAAAAAAATGGACAGCATGATGTCTACTGGTTAAATATTAAATTAACCTTAAATATATTTTAAATTTAGCTTGCTTTTTTGCAAGCATCCGGGTGTGAAATGAACTGTGCTGTGCTCCAGCAGTCTATTTGCACCTGCATATGTGTTACGGCTAAAAGCTGCTTATGCAGTGCAGGGTTTGATTCCATCTGCCTTTACTTATCTACTGTTCTACTCTGACGTCACTTCAACAGACAGTGCTCACAGGCTGCCCCTAAAAGGGACACTTGCATCCAGTGGGCTGTCCTAAGCTGTTAGCAGATGCATTGCACACTTGCTTTCTATTTTAGTGGGCTGTCAGATACATTTTCAAAAATGTGAGTATCATAGGAAGAGAAGTTTACTGTGGCTTATGCTAAGTCTGTTTTCAGAGTCAGACTGTTTTAGGTATCACATTTTAGTATTTTTGCTAAAAAAATTTATAACAGTTTTAAATTAAATCAAAATCTCTATGACCATTGTAAAAATTTAAAAAAAGAAGTTTTCACATTGACAAGTTTGCATAGTGTCTCATGAGAAGTGGGGAGAGATACTGGTGTGGCTGAGGGGGCCTGGTCCTTTACCCTGTTTGGAGCCTCGTTGTACTTTGATCCAGCTCTGCCCCATCCCACATATCCGTAACATATTAACACATTACTTGCTGCTTTTTGAGTTACAAAAGAAGGTACATCTCTTACTGAAGTTTTAGGCTTGGCAGCGGACAACATACGTGCATTGTGGCATTAACTATGAAGCATTCTACTAAAGTTGCCAGCTAGTTAGGGTTGTTGTGATGCTTTACAGTAGTCATTTCAATTACTTAATTAATTAATTGATTGATTAAATGTATTCATTTTGCATTAGTACGCAAAGCTCTATTTAGTCTGTTTGATGCTGCAATTTCTGGCATTTTTCCTTTGTTACGTATCCGTTTCAAGCCAAGCCTTTCAAATATACTTTAAGTGATTCATCTGTGCACTCAGCAGTCTTGCCCAGCCTACATGCCTCCAGTTCCTTGTGGAGGCATAGCACTCAAATTTCATTAAATAAGATTCCAGATAATCCTTTCTTTCTAGTTTTTGCAAAGGTGGCATAGTCTTGGGGTTGGCAGCCATGTTTGTTAGCATAAACAGCTGTTGCTGCAGATGTATCAGCTTTTGGTCAGTCCCTACCTGTGACTGCATGATTCTCTCCACTAATTCCTTCATGGTTTTGGACATTAGTGAACCATGTCAAGAGCACAACAGTCATAGTACACTAGAGGATCTGAAGCCCAAACATGGACTGTATTTCTCAGTAGTGGTACATTAAAGAGTTTAAAATTGGAAAGTAAGTGGCCAACTGCATGTGCATACACCTCTAGTGCAAGTCTGAAAAAGTCACTGGAGACAGGCATTATGCAAAAACACAGATTTAATAAGTAATTTATAAGCCAATTATTATTGACATAATGGTTAACATAGTCACCTCCTACCCACATGGATACAAGGCTCTATCCTGATCTCTGACAAATACCTGAATGGTGTTTGCATGTTCACCCTGTGTCAATGTGGTGTTCCTTCCTCCTCCTAACATGTTGGGTGTTTACACCTCAAAACTCAACCAAGAATGGAAGTGTGGGCTGTAGCCCATATTCTAAATGATGCCTATCGAGAAGAGGAGTTGCACAGACCAAACATTTTGGGCATCAGCTGTGGTGCACAGTATCCCCTAGATAACAGAACATGGATCACAGACTGTGAGCTTTGTCACTGCTAGCCTCTCAATGGCATAAATATCTGACTCTAGTTGATTTGGTCATGTTTACTAATGTTGCCAGCATGGGCATGGATATTGGCCAGTGATAAGAGGACTGAAAACCTGGCCTAATCTAACCTATGCCAGAGACCCATGCTAATGGTAGGAAGGGTTTATGTGCTCCTACTGGCCAATGTGCCTTCCATAAAGCCCAGCAGCCCTGAGTAAATAAGCTACTAACTGGCAGGTGTACAGTCTGGGTTACTGGGAATAGATCTGTTGAGCAAAAGCTGGATGTAAAACCAAACAACCTGCCAAACATTACCTAAGGATTACAATACTCAGTATAGGTTCTTTGACAGGACACCGATTGGAAGTGGATGACATGATGGTGAGCAGAAGGCTGGACATACTATGTATTCAGGAGACAAGATGGAAGTGCAGTATAGCAAACCCACTTGGCTAGGGATCCAAAATCTGCTACTCAGGGGAGGACAGACTATAAATGGTATGGGAATTGTTGTGAGAGAGGCTTCTGAAGGCAGTGAGGGATGTCATTAAAATTTATGACAGAGTCATGGCAATCAGACTTCAGTGTAAGGACAAGACACTGTTCATAATCTCAGCTTATGTACCAAAGCAGGACTGTGATAGTGAGGAAAAGAGTCCATTCAGGCAGCAGTTATAGGACCTACCAGATAAAGCAGAACATCATGAGTTAGTGTTGATAATGGGGGACCTGAATGCCCATATAGAGACATCCACAACAGGACACGAGGACTGCCTTGATCCACATAGAAGTAGAAACAGAAATAAAGATGAGAGTCCCATTCTAGACCTCTGTCTGGAAAATGACTTGATGGTGGCCAACATATGATTCAGCAGAAGAGACAGTCACAAGATTACATAAAACATGCATTACCTTAGTAAATCTCTCACAATGTTCAGTCCACAAACCCCAGCCTCACAAATTAAGGTAGTAAACACCTTTTCCCTAACATTAACATTAAACAAGATACCCCACCCCCACACACACACACGCACTTAAAATAAACACACATCAAATATGCCAGTACCCAAACATGCCAACAGACACATCATCTTCCCTAGCCTTTACTCTAACTTGGAAATACGTGTGCACATACCATAGATGCACACAAGCACACAAATGAGCACAGACACACAAAACCCCAATGTTTTGGCATTACTATTCACTCCCACTTACCTAATATTCAACACTGCAGTTTACAAGAACAAAGGGGACATTCACATCTGTGGGCTGTACAGAGGTATCTAACTCCTGTCACACTGCATGGCAGTTATGAACAGGATGACTGATAAATGCGGTTTGGGAACAAACAAATTTGTCCGGGGACATCTCTGAGTGAGGATCAGGTAGGAATAGTAATGGGAGTTAAGATGGTAGTGAAAGAAAGTTAGTGTGGTGCGGATAGAAATGTTAAATCAGGAAAGAATGAGGATTGAGGGTTGGGAGGGAATTAGGTAAGTGTAAGGAGGGGCTTAATTGGCTTTGTGTGAGAGTAACTTGGTAAGGGATCAGATTTTGTCATGAACTTGCTAAGGCAAATGCGACATCCTAGATGGCCCGTAGGTATTTTGGTACAGGTAGGCCTTAGGTATGAGTAAGGGCATGATGGTGATGGGTGAGTGAAATAAACTTGTTTTTTCTTCAAGGTGGTTGTTTGGGGGTCATGAGAGGGTCAGCTTGGTGGTTTGCAGGGATGTTTAATTTAGTATTACGGGAATGTGGCGTACTTGAGCATGATCTTGTTGATGAGTTTTGTCGGTTCTGGTGGCAGGGGTTGCTTTGGAATCATTGGTGGGACAGGGAATGAGGTGTGAATATTGCAAACTTGTTTTGAAATTAAGTAAATACTGTTATTGAGATCTGATCAGTGTGCTTGTTTTGGAGGAGTTCCAGGGCTGGATCCTGAGTGCAGGACATTGAAAAGACTAAAAATCTTGTGTACTTACCAGAAGTTTTGCTCTGTGTCCATATGGAGGCTTACTTCAACAATAAGAGGGTATTTTTTGTGTCAAAGTGTAGCCTGGAAAAGAAAAGAAAGTTCTTGGCTGGTGTTACATCATTAAAAGACTTGCAATAAAAAAAAAAAAAAAAAAAAAAAAAAAAAAAAAAAAGAAAGAAAATTAGTGGAATAAAACCATTTACTGAAAGCACTGCTGGAACTTGTGAAACTGAAATTTATGTGAAATACTGTCTTTTAAAAGGTTAAACACCCTGACAGGAATGAGGGGGTTCTTCGTGCATAAAGTAAGAAGTGCTGCTGTTAATATTCACGGGTAAAAGCAATGCCACTTTGTAATGGCTGTTAATCGTGCCTGCGCATAGTGTGATTGACAGTCTCGGGGGAGCCTCATTCCTCTAAGCGGCACATAGATTGATCTCAAAGGTACATATTTTTGCAGAGTGTCTGGGTTTTGCTTCATATTTTGGTGTGGTCCACTGGTAAATCACTATGGATTGAAGTCACTAGAAAATGGCATGCATATGAGTTTGGCTTAGCATGCTAACACAGGTTCTGTTGATCTGGCAACTTTTTAGGTTTGTGGGAGCAGTATTTAGAGTCTGTCCCTATTGTTGCGCCATTGCTCCCCCATTATGTTAGGCTTTGACAAATTTTTTGCACTAAGAGGTTGAGAGGTCTGTTGATGAGCAGTTAGAATGTTCTGTGGGCTTTGAGACCCCTGTGTGCAATTGTTGGTGGCTTACTACATATGCCTAGTGATGTTTTAACCATCATGGAGAGGTGGGAATTAGTGCAGGTATTAAAAAAAAAAGATGTAATAAATGAATACTTTTTGTAAAGCATTTAGTTATTCACACAGGAGTGAATCCTTCATTCCCCTCTACATCGGTTTTCGGAAGCAGTTTCCAAGTCATACCTCTCAGCTGTCACTGATTTTCAGGGACATTACTGATTGACTCGGAAGCAGTTTCCAAGTCATACCTCTCAGCTGTCACTGATTTTCAGGGACATTACTGATTGACTCAGATTTTCGCTCAGACCATCTTACTCTGTCCTAAAACTTCTGCCTTTTGGTGAAAGTTGGTGAATTAATCTTGATAATTATTCATAGTAATTAAAAGTTATTATATTCCTTTACTTCTGATTCTGGTTTTGTCCCTACTTATGTTGGAGTCTGGCCCTGATTGGTTGTGAGCTATGGTTTACCATATATATATATATATATATATATGTATATACAGGGGAGTATGGTCGGAGAATGATACTGCGGTCAGTATAACTTAGATAATAAATGCATACATAGCTAGATATATGGGTCTATATTATAAGCACGAAAGTCCTTTTCAGTGAATACGAAAACAGCAACACATATTGCGTGAACCTCGAAAACACCGAACGTCCTAAACTGTGAGATTCAAAATCTTGAATCGTCATAGTTGGCCAACCCCACCACCTGCTACATACCACCTACCCAAACAAAATAAATAAACCACATACATACATACATACATACACTAAACAAAACCCTACTTTTAACCCTAAAGTAAAGCTTGCATATACTACCATGTATGCATTTACCTTAACCCGCGCCCTAACCCTAAGGTCCGCAACTATCGCACACTTACCTTAAGGAGCTATACCCAAACAAAATAAATAATCCACATACATACATTTAACAAAACCCTACTTCTAACTCTACACTAAACCTTGCATACATTACTATCTATGCACTTACCTTAACCCTCACCCTAACCCTAAGGTCCGTAACTATCGCACACTTACCTTAAGGAGCTGTACCACAGAAGGGCCAACTATGATGATACGACATTTCGAATTTAGCACTTCAGGATGATCAGTGTTTTGTGGTTCGCTGAATACGTGTTGATGTTTCCGTATTCGTGTAAGTGTACATTCGCGGTTCTAATAGGGAACCAGATATATAGATATATATGCATATACACATATGCACATGCGCATGCACACATATACACATGTATATATATGGGTCTATATTATAAGCACGAAAGTCCTTTTCAGTGAATACGAAAACAGCAACACATATTGCGTGAACCTCGAAAACACCGAACGTCCTAAACTGTGAGATTCAAAATCTTGAATCGTCATAGTTGGCCAACCCCACCACCCGCTACATACCACCTACCCAAACAAAATAAATAAACCACATACATACATACATACATACACTAAAGAAAACCCTACTTTTAACCCTAAAGTAAAGCTTGCATATACTACCATGTATGCATTTACCTTAACCCGTGCCCTAACCCTAAGGTCCGCAACTATCGCACACTTACCTTAAGGAGCTATACCCAAACAAAATAAATAATCCACATACATACATTTAACAAAACCCTACTTCTAACTCTACACTAAACCTTGCATACATTACTATCTATGCACTTACCTTAACCCACACCCTAACCCTAAGGTCCGTAACTATCGCACACTTACCTTAAGGAGCTGTACTACAGAAGGGCCAACTATGATGATACGACATTTCGAATTTAGCACTTCAGGATGATCAGTGTTTTGTGGTTCGCTGAATACGTGTTGATGTTTCCGTATTCGTGTAAGTGTACATTCGCGGTTCTAATAGGGAACCAGATATATAGATATATATGCATATACGCACATGCACATGTGCATGCACACATATACACATGTATATATATATATATATATATATATATATATATATATATTATATATATATATATATACGTGTGTGTGTGTGTGTGTGTGTGTGTGTGTGCATACGTATATACACATTTACACATATATTAAGTTAATTAATACGCTTATGTTTAGAATCATTTTTAGGGCTGAAGTGAGTATGTTTATATTTGGTGTTGGGCTTAATGAATTGAGATCTGTCCAACATCATGTGCTGGAGTGCTCTAACTTAGATGTAGTAACTGTGGATGGCTGGATCCTGGTTATTTTTCTATGTCAGGTCATTCAGAATGGAAATTGACTCCATGCAACAAGATGCCAGTAGTTAGACTTTGTGGAAGTTAAATGAAACCTTGAAAATTAACACACCGAGGAATCAAATCAGTGAACACAAATGCTAAGGAAGAGGAGTGCAAGGTCTTTCCACCCCACCTGTCCTTACCTCAAATGGCTCAATCTGTGCTGAAAAGAAATTATCATCCTGAAAACTAAAAGAAAAGCATTCTTGCACTGTCCCTCACTAAGGAAAAGGATTGCAAGGTCTAAATCTTGTGTAACTATTGTGCTAATAGTTTGCTTGGCTGAATTGGGTCTACGGCTAGCCTAGGGTCCATAGTAAAATATAGCTTAACAGTCTTAGACACCCTAGGCACCCTGCTGTAATAAGTAATAAAATAAGCATTCTACAGTGCAAACAGCCTGTATAACACATTCCCCCTGCTTACTTCATCTCACAGTTGCTAAAGGAATAGCAAATATAGGTTAAAAGCTTGCTTGCTTCCAACAGTCAGTAAAATTGTCTGGCTAAACTACAAACTTTGTTTAATACAATATTGAGTAAAAGAAAGCTCACTTTCAAAAGAATTGAGTAAAATTGAGTAAATTGCAGATCACTTTAAAAAGAACTGAGTAAAAACACTGTAAAGTTGTATTCTTTAAGCCTGCATACTCTGTGGTAATTTTAACATTATAAGTATGGCAACATAGTTTGCAGTGATATACTATTATGCTGGTTTAAGAATCATGACCAGAAGTGTTTCCTAGCATTTAGCAAGTAGATTTAGCTGTACTGCCTTAATGCTATAACTACTGATAGCATAAAACCACATAGGGAAAAGCTGTGTAAGTTCGCTGAACTTGTCTGTGCTGTAAACTACTGCTCTGGCTGATAGTTGCAATTGAGTATAGAGAAATACAGAAGCTGTGGTACTACTAATATTAATGCATGTCCTGCCTGAATGTATAATGCTGTTTGCATGCTGTTATGTTAGCTATGTTCCACAGAGAATCCATGCACTGACTCTATGTACCTTACCAGGTCTTTCCACCCCATCTGTCCTTACCTCAAACGGCTCAGTCTGCATTGAAAAGAAACTATCATCCTGAAAACTAAACTAAAAGCATTCCTGCACTGTCCCTCACTAAGGAAAAGGACTGCAAGGTCTATATCTTCAGTGTAACTGTTGTGCTAACAGATTGCTTGGCTGAACTGGGTCAACGGCTAGCCTAGGGTCCATAGTAAAAGATAGCTTAACAGTCTTAGACTCCCTAGGTACCCTGCTGTAATAAGTAATAAAATAAGCATTCTACAGTGCAAACAGCCTGTATAACACGTTCCCCTGCTTACTTCATCTCACAGTTGCTAAAGAAATAAATATCTGTACAAAATTCAGGTTAAAAGCTTGCCTGTTCCCAACAGTCAGTAAAATTGTCTGGCTAAACTACAAACTTTGTTTAATACAATATTTAGTAAAACACAACTCACTTTCAAAATAATTGAGTAAAACTGAGTAAATTGCAGCTTACTTTAAAAAGAACTGAGTAAAAACACTGTAGAGTTGTATTCTTTAAGCCTGCACACTCACAGACCCTGGAAATCCTTGGGAAAGCCCCGCTCCACTCGTCTTCGCTTCGCCCGGGCTTGCACTGTGTCCCACCCTTCCCCCAAATGCCACCCGCCCCCACTAGTGCTAAATTTAAGCCCAATAACCACTCCCCCCTCCTACATCCTTTCTTAGATAACCCACACCTCCGTGCACCACCCCCATACACTACCCCTAACTGCCAACAACCCTCTTAATTCTCCACCCACATTCCTTACCAAGTACCACTACTATCAAGATAAAACCGATTATTTTCCTCTCAGTTATATTGCCTGGACTATATCTCCTCACCATCTATGAAAACCAGCCCTATCTTGGATTTCACCACCCCATATTTCATACTATCTCCACTCCCACCTTGAGTGAATAAGACCAACCCCTTGCTCTCTACAAACCTATCCTCTCCACTTTTAACAACCACCAATTAACTAGACCATGGTCCATTTCCCCCAAAACTAGATATTATCATAAAATAATAAGTAAAGCACTGAAACTAATAATCACTGTCCAATTTATTCTGATGAGGGATGGAGACATCCACCCTAATCCTGGACCCACCCTTCCCACAAGCTCCCAGCCCACTACCACCTTCACCATATGGCCAAATTCAAGGTCCCCTAACTCTCTCCTGACCTCTCACCTAAACAACAAGGCCCATAATCTTCATGCCCTTCTAGCCACCTACTCACCTGATGTGCTATGTCTTACAGAAACCTGGCTAAAACCAGGAACTAAAAATGATGAGGTTATCCCACCAGGGTACAACATACTTAGACTAGACTGAAACACCAGGAAAGGTGGAGGAGTAGCAGTTCTGTTTAAAAATACAATAGATGTCACACTAGCTCCACAACAACCCCCCTTGTTCAATAATGCAGAAGCAGGAAGGGGGTAGCTTAACAAAAGTAAATCTCTATTCATTGCCTGCATTTATATCTCCCCCGGCAACAATGCAAATACCCTAGAAGACTTCCTCCAATTGCTTTCCAACACATACCACCAAGAAACTATGGTGTTAGGAGACGTTAATATTTACTGGAAGAATTGTTCCTCTGAATCTCCCACCACCCATATAAATCTTCATGGCTATACCCAACTTGTATCCTCACCCACCAGAATACACAAATCCAACTACAAAGGCAGTATCCTGGACTGGATTCTTATCAACAGTCACCCAGACCTGTATAACACGGGTACCCTCCCAGATGACATAAGTGACCACCTACTCACTTACATCATTAAGCATAAAGCAGATAACCACCACCAAGTTCTATATAAATCTATCATAAACAACAAGAACTTTAACTCCACTGACTTTCAGAATGAACTCAGAGCATGCAATTGGGCCATACTTAAAGAACTTCCACCAGATGATGCTGTAGACTATTTTAATTCAAAATTCCTCTCCATTCTAGATTCTCACACTCCTATCCGCATCCTGAGAGCCAGAACTAAGACCGCCCCCTGGCTCCCTAAATTAACCAAAACCAAAATCATAGCAAGAAATAAAGCATGGGACAATTGGTGCACCTCCAAAGACCCGCTTGACCATATTACATTCCGACAACTAAGGAATGATACCAAGAAAGCCACATTGTTAGACAAAAAAAAGTTCTATCAACACCTTCAGCAAAAACACCAGAACAAACCTCAAAAATTTTGGGCAAGCATAAACAAACTGCTCCACCCTGGCCACACCTCTACCCCCCACCCCCTCAACCTGCGACTTTAAAACTCCAAAGGAAACTGCTAACATCATTAACAATTTTTTTACCAAAACCATCCAGTCACTAGCTAGCCAACTACCCCTACCAGCTCCTTTCAAAACTCCTCCACAAACACTACCTCACTCCCTTTCGCCTTCCAACCTGTATCTACATTGACCATCCAATCTCTAATTAACAAACTAAAACCCACTACCCTGGCAGCTGATCTCCTCCCACCAGAATATTTACAAAAAGGGGAAGATGCCATTGCATACCCTGTCTTGATCATAATAAACCACACCTTGACTGAAGCCACTATCCCCTCTCTCTGGAAGGTTTCCCATGTTATTTCCCTTCATAAAGGAGGGAATTCTTTAGACCTCTTAAACTACCGACCAATAGCCATACTATCACCACTGGCCAAAATTATGGAAAAGTGTGTCCACAACCAATTAACGCACTATCTCACCCAAAATAAACTACTGGCTAACTCTCAGCATGGTTTTAGGCCACACCAAAGCACAACCTCAGCCCTCCTATCCTTCTCTAACTCTATCAACCTCAACCGAAACAATAACAAACTTACCTCAGCTCTCTTCCTAGATCTCTCTAAGGCCTTTGATATGGTCAGTCACCAACTGCTTCTCCGTACCCTGAAGGAACTGTCACTGAATAGTAGCTCTATTAAATGGTTCCAATCTTACCTGTCTGATAGACAACAAGCAGTTTTATGGCAGAATACCCTATCCACACATCTACCCATTACTCTAGGAGTCCCCCAAGGCTCCATACTAGCACCACTACTCTTCTCAGTCTTTATCAATGACCTAGCCACCATCACTCCCAAGGCCACCTGTATCCAATACGCGGATGACTCTACTTTAATATGTACCACCTCCTCCTCAACTGAGCTTATGACCCTAACTCAGAATACTTTCAATGATGTAGAAAAATGGTTTGCAAACCATCAGCTTCCATTAAACCTCAACGAAACGAAACTGCTCATCTTTCCCCCCACCTGCAAATCCTCCTCACCATTCTTTACTATAAGTTCCAACAATGGCACTATTATATCCCCAGATACTCACACAAAACTCCTGGGCGTCACAGTCGATAACGCCCTAAAATATGATATCCATGTCAATCAAACCATCAAATCTGTCAACAAAAAACTGGGCTCCTTATACAGGATCAAACCCTTCCTCACTCCTTTTGCAAGAATCACTATCTCTCAGTCCTACCTACTATCTACACTCCTCTATGCCACCCCCCCTTCACTAACCTGAACCAAGCCACCCTTACCAAACTTGCTAGTTGTTACAACCATATTGCTAGATTTGCTACAGGTGCTACCTCTAGGACCCACCATTGTATCAACCTAACTCAACTAGGATGGCTGGAGTGGCCCAGTCTTCTCCGATACAACCAACTTATAATAACCCACAAAATACTATATCAGCCCGAAAAAACACCAGCACTAAATAAGATCATCAAACCATACAGCAACTTGAGGTCACTATGCTCTGCTGACAAACTGCTGGTACAAACAACTAAGAGCATAAATGTGGCTGGGGACTCTCTATTCGCCAACTCCGTAGGTAAAACTTGGAATATGCTACCTGCCAAACTTACTCACCAATCCTCCTTAACCCAGTTCAAAAAATGCCTCAAACTACACTTCCAACAGCATTGGCAGTGTCCCTGCTTAAACCACGATTAATCGCCATCCGCTGTTCCTGCAAACTCTCCCTATGCATTTCAATCATATACTCTAATAAGTGTATGGATTCTTGAAGGACTTATCCCATAACTGCATGTATTATTGTCTGAAATTTAAGTTGCATGACTTTGATGTTGTCTACTATGTTTTATCTGTGTTTGTAACCCTACTGAAAACTGCTTATTATACTTATCTCTAAATGTTTCTGTTGTTACTAATGTATTTGTACTCTGCTTTCTGGAGCTTTTCTCCCTGGGCCTCCGCTGAAAATGGACATATATCCAGTCGGACTTTCCCGGTAAACAAATGTAAAATAAAATAAACACCAAAAGGGTAAACGTTCTGACTGTACCCCCTGCAAATGTGTATATACTAACTCCTTTGTTGCACAAACATGGAGAAGGGAGAAATCTCCCAAATGAATCACCAGTGGTGCACACTTATAAACTACAGTGACAGTGATTTCCTTTGGAAAACAGTGATTGACATTCTGTTCCTTGGTATCTTGTACCATGGGAAACTTATGCTTTAACAACCAGATGCCATCCACCTAGGGTATATCCTTTGTGGGACGGCTTTGCAAGCTGGATGCTGGCAGTTACAGATTAGTGTAATTTTGCTTTTGGAATTTTTTATGAATACTTAACTTTGCTTAGCTCTGCTATCAGGTTACATATTTTGAGAATAGTTGGTAGATGTTACTGTATGTTATCAATATATTTATATATTTAAAGTTGAATTGTCAAGAAGAACTGCATTACTTTTCTACTTTTTAGAGTTCCTTTTGAAATTCTAATTTTGGTGCAAACATTTTTTCCATGAGGAGGGAGATACACGCATTTTTGACTCATTTGTTTATACCTTCAGTTCTTCAATTTTTAAATGCTTACTTTTATACTTTGTTAGTTGTTTCCTTTTTTGGAGATGCTTTCTATGTTTCCTGTTTATTTCTGACATTTTATGTGATGGTGTATGGAGATAAGATAAGCTTTTTAATATTTTATCTGTATAGGTTCATAGGTGGTTACTGGGATATCGGTATGAGAGCCATTTTAAGTCTAGCCAAGCTTATCACAAACTTAGAAAAAAACATTGCTGATGTGTCAATACCACAAGGCGTTTTATGGTCACAGTATAGGTTTGTACTTGTCAAGTGTTCACAGGCTGTCCCTGTCCTTTAGGGACATAGATGCCAAATGAGCAGTACATTTCCAATTTCCCATCCATTGGTGCAAGTTACATCTCAAAAGGATTAGAGATGAGCTTTCTTCACATGGATGGGAATCCTGTTCCAGAAAAGGAGTAATGTTTGAGACACATACCTGTCCCTCCAACATGTCCTCCTGACATGGTTTGAGGTTTAGGTCCCTAGATTTGGTATTTCTGATGCTAATTGTTTTGTGGATGGGCAGTCTGTAGGAGATTGAGTACATGGATAGGGTTTTCAGATGGTCAGCATAGGACTTGTTGTTTACTCCCTGCATTATTTTTGTGAGGAACATCAGTGGTCTCTTAAGCTGTTGCAAGTGTCTGGTTAATAACATGCTGTAGGGTGCTATTCCAAATGAAGGGTCTGATGAGAGCAGCACTGAAACAGTGGAACAAGGACCTCATTGGACCTGGATTCCATGCCCTTACTTATAAGTTTGTAACACAGAATGATTTTTTTTCACCACAGTGGACATGTGGTGATCAAAGGTCAGGTTACTGTCAACATGTTTTCCCAGGTCTCCGATCACTGAGTCTACTGTTAGGGATATATTAACAAAGTTGTAATTTTCAAGGATGGACATCTTTCCATAGGGTACTATTATGCATTTCTTCACTTTTCATTTTATTCCATGGCTTTGGCACCAGTTGTTGGTCAGTGTCAAGTCATCTTCAGGGGTATCTATGTTTTAAAGGATTAATTGACTATGTCTAGTTTCCAGTAGTCTGTTAACTTAGTCAGCTTCAGGTCCTTGATGTTTACCTTGACTTCAGAGAAGTAAATGCCAAAAAGGAGAGGTACCGACGCAGATTTCTGTGGGATTCCACTAGTGGCTGGCCTCTTTGGATTCCACTGTCCTAACTTCTTGTGTCCTGTAAGTGAGCCAGCTGGTTATTTGGTAGGTGACATATAGGTTTATGCCTAATTTGGTAAGTTTATCTACAATACCCATTTAAGGTATTGTGTCAAATGCCCTACCCAGGTCAAGGGAGGAAGTGAACACTTTTTAGCCCTTGTGCACAGGTTCAGTGACCTTCTCAAAGAAGTACACAGGTTAAGTAAGCATGATCTACATTTGAAAAAAATTAACTGGATAGGGTCCATTGTCTGTAGGTTTTCTATGTCATTGTTTATCAGATCCAAGATCATTCTTTCAATGGCCTTACATATGAGACTAGTCAGACTTCTGGATCTATAGTTCCCTGGGTCTGTGCAAGTCCCCCACTGTATGAAGGGATAACCATTGCAGTCCTCCTTTCATTAAGCATGGAGCCTGTATGTAAGCTACAGTTAAATAGAAAATCTAGCAAACCTGACAGGTCATTTTTATGCTGTTTTTGAAGCATCCTGGGATGATCAGGGGGACATTGAAGCAGTGTTTTTGGCCTTAGAGTGTGCAGCGAGGACCTGCTACCTAGTGATTGTTGGTGAAGAAATGGTGGAGGATATTTCCAGGGTCATGACTGGCATTGAAAGGAGGGTGAAATTCAAGCTAAATTTGTCATCCAGCAGATTTGCTGCATCCTCTGGTTCCATATAATTGGTTCCATTCTGAATTAGTTTGTCACATTTTTGGTTGTTCCCTTTAAGACTGTGAATATTTGAAAAAAAGTCTTATGATTCTCCTTACCTTTGGAGGCTATTTTTATTTTAAGTTTGGGTTTGTCGAAACTGATTAGTCCCCTCATTTGCTTGTTCAGATTGATGAACAAGTTTTTACATTGCTGGGCAATTCACTTCCCATTGTTGGACATGATTTTCTTTCTTTTGTAATACAACCTATTTATGAAGGGATTCCACCAGGGTGGTTTGTTTTTGGAGGTTGTCTTATGTTTATTTTGCATAGGTACAGTTGTCTCTATGCAGCTACTTATATGACTGTGCATGGTTTCTGTGCACAATTCTGCATAGGCAGCTGCATTTCCAGGGTTTGGGAGACTTGGAATTTTGTTAGATTGTCAATTAGTTGGATGTAATTAGCCCTGAATAGTTTTTAAATGTTCTGAGATTAACTTGAGTACCAAGCTTCATTTTATTTTAAAGAAGACAGCCTTTCTGTCTAATCTGACAAATGAAGGAATTAGACTAGTTGGAGTACATCATTCCCCATGTTTGTGAGGACCAAGTCAAGGATATTTGTGCCCCTAATAGACGTGCAGACTAGCCGTTCAAAGGTATTTGTGTTAAAAGTCCAAGAATCTTTAGACATGTATGTTTGAGGTCATACATGATTCCCAGTTAATGCTGGGGTAGTTAAAGTCATCCATGAATATTATGATGGATTGATTTAGGAGTGTCTCTAGTATGTTCTAGGACATGGTATGGGCTTCTTGGTTCATGTAGCCGGACCTATAATTTGCAAGAATATGGCAAGGGACTTTACTTAAGCTTCACCATATCTATCATAGGATCATAGGAAGTTACTAGGCTATTGGCCCTGAGACCCTTACAAGCCTAGCCAAGAATTTAGCCCATGTTCCAACAAGTCATCACCCTATGCCACTGTCCAGCAGGGACATAGGTGGAATCCCAGGGGTGTAGTTTCTGTTCCCCGTCCAGGTTGCGCTTAAAAAGGTTTAATGAGGTATTCTGCTTTACGTGGTGAGGGAGTCTATTACACAAAAGGGGAAGTCTCTGGGACACAAATATTTCCCGCCAACAAGTCGTATTGATGTCAAAGACCAGGCTGAGGTCTCGCATGGGGGTTACTTGAGTGGAGCTTGACTTGCGGATATGCAGCAGTCTCATCAGGGCGGGGTCTGAGATTGCTTTGTATGGCAGACACAGGTCACCTCTGAGGAGTCTGTAGGACATTAAGTACAGGGACAGGGCTTTTAGCCTATCTGTGGTACTGTGTAGATCTTACCATAAGTGTGTAATACTATTTGACCAACTTTGAGGTATGTTTGTGTTTAATGTAAATTGGGACTCCTCCACCTTTAGACCCTGTCTGTGCAGTAGGTAGTTTAAATGTGTGGAAGGCATTATAATCTTGCACTGCCTCTGTACCCTCCATAGCTTTAAACCAAGTCTTGGTAACTACAGATGTCCATATTCCTGCAGGGAGTCGAGGTTCTTGCTTATCCTCCTGGCACTGAGCAGTAATATCTTTTATTCTGAGTTGGTTTTGCAATGTTGGTAAGTTTATCAGGTTGGCACTGCCTAAAAAGGGCACTATGGGGATAGACAAGGTTTTAGCCAATAACTGAAAACCTAGGGGTACAGGTGCTTACCATCCCTGACAAAGCAGCATAGTCTGTCTACCATATTTTTCCAGGCAGACAAATATTATACCCTCTTTGAGTGACACCCTAACTTATAAAATTATTACAGTCATTTATCTTCTGTTGGTAGCACTACAAGGCTCATACCATCTTGGGTAGCACAGTCAGACATCACTATCGTGTCTTTTTCATGTAGTCTAGTGAAGTACATTGCAGGTGATTTACACCCACATGGATGATGATAGAGTCATACTGGTGCATGTGGTGCAGTAACTTATGTGCATGCATGATCTGGCAGATCCTAGCCCCTGACAGGCAACTGACTATGACTCTGTCCTTCCTCAGCCTGGTGAGTGGGACATCATTGTGTCTTACAATGCAGTTTCCAATGGCTAAAATATTGTGCTGTGTGGCACTTTGGCTTATGCACTTACAGGTTGAGATATCTTTGAATAGCACTGTGTGTGTCTTGATGCATGTTGGCTTAGCAGAGTGCTCTAAAGTTTGCTGAGGATACTTGTTTTATGTGTTATATCTGGGAAGCCTTTGATGTTTTGGAAGAATACATTTAAGAGCCTCAGTATATGTGGTTCTATGTGTGTGGTCCATACTATAAGTTGTGGGTGTAGTTTGTATGGCACTGACAACCTTTTTGGTATTGTTTCTGTTGGTAAGTAAAATCTTTGCCACTCATGACTCTCACATACTTATATCAGTTTGCATTAGAAATAGCTGGTTGCAAGTAAGCAAGAGACACCTGCTACATTGCCTGAAACACCTAAATTCTGGCTGCAAAGATAATAGGAAAGTGCTAATCCATAATTATAGATAATTAATTCATGCTTTTTTACTAGTGGGTGGTGCAAAGAGGAGTTAATGGCTGATAAATAGGTCACTGCTTGTACTTGTAAGGCTGTGCACCTTAAAGCAAATAACAGATGCTCTTTGTGTACACAGCTACTAGGGACATTTCTGAGGTAGTTTATTATAGGGAAAATTGAGGACCATGTCAGAGAATGGTGAGGATGTCATAGGATCACAGGAAGTTGCTAGATTATTGGTCTTCAGACCCTTATAAGCCTAGCCAAGAATTTAGCTCATGTTCTGGCAAGTCTGCACCCGATGCCCCTGTCCAGCAGGAACACAGGTGGAATCCCAGGAGTGTAATTTCTGTTCCCCATCCAGTTATCCAGGTTGCACTTAAGAAGGGTTAATGAGGTACTCTGCTTGATGTGGAGAGGGAGACTATTCCAAAGAAGGGGGAGTCTCTGGGACACAAATATGTCCCACCAACAAGTCCTATTGATGTCACAGACCAGGTTGAGGTCGCACGTATGGGTTACTTGAGTGGAGCTTGACTTGCAGATATGCAGTAGTTCCATCAAGGCGGGGTCTGAGATTGCTTTGTATGCCAGACAGAGGTCACCTCTGAGGAGACTGTTTGAGACTTATAGAGGGACAGGGCCTTTAGCCTATATGTGTAGGATAGATGTCTGAGGTCCTGGATTCTCTTGGTGTAGAGCCTCTGTGATCTCTCCAGTTGCTGCATGTGCTTTGAGAGGTACAAGCCAAAAGGGGCATTGTACTCAATAATGGGTTTTATAAGGCAAGAATACAGGGATGTTATGACCTCCTTGTCCCTGGATGAGCTACTCTTACTAATGAGGTGGGCCATGTAGAAAGCTTTCCATACAATGGAGGCAATATGGTGGTCAAAAGTCAGTTTGCTATCAACCTGGGTGCCCATGTCCCTCATGACTAATTGCATGCTTGGACATTGTTATTAATGTAACAATTTGTGGGGACGTCACTCTCTTTAAAGGGGATGATGATGCATTTTTTGGCATTCAGTCTGAGGCCATGTTTCTGGCACCAGTCATTTATTTGGGTGAGATCCTCTTGGAGGATGTCCACATCACTAGGGGAATTCATGACAGTGCCCAGCTTGCAGTCATCTTCAAACTTTGTCAGTCATAGCCCACTGGTTTTCTTCTGCACCTCAGAAAATTATATCCCAAACAACAGAGCCTCCAAGACTGAACCCTCAGGTAAACTGCTCATTTGCTCATTACAGGTCTACTATTGAGGTGGCTTTACCTATTCTGACTAAGTGGGTTCTGTCAGTGAGCTCATTTGCTACCCATCTAGTAACATATGGACTGATGTCTAGGTGAGATAATTTATCTATTATACCCAAGTGGGGAATAGTTTTGAAGGCTTTGGCCAGGTCAAGGTAGGCGATATACACCATCTTCCCCTCGTCCATGAATTTGGTGACTGTCTCACAGAAGTTGACCAAATTTAACAGGCATGACCTCCCCTTGATGAAACCAAACCATGTGGGATCGAGTGTTTGGAGGTTGTCATTGTCATTGTTAGTGAAGTCTATGATAATCTGCTCCATGGCCTTGCAGATCAGGCTAGTTAGGTTGATGGGTCTATAACTTCCTGGATTGGTGGATGCTCCACCATTGTGCAAAAGGATGACAGTAGCTGTCCTCCACTCACCTGGGATGTAGCCGGTACTCAGGCTTTGGTTGAATGGGGTGCCTAATGGTACTGCAAGTTCCTGCCTGAGTCCATGTAGGATGCAGCCTGAGATGTTATCAGGTCCCATGGAGGCTGTACTTTCTGCCTTTGAGAGGGCAGTGATGAATGCTCCCTAGAGGTACAGGAAGGTGGGCAGCTGCTAGGATTTCCTGATTGACTGATGGAGGGGACAGAAGGGCTAAATTTTTACTGAACCAATCTGCCAGCAGGTTGGGTATATCTATGGCGTTTGTGTATGTGGTGTCCTTAACCACCATTTCTGAGCAGATCTGAGTGCTTCCTTTGAGATTGCAGACATATGTGAAGAAGGCCTTATGATTGTCTTTAGTAGATGTGGCCAGTTTGGACTCTTAAGTTTGCTTTGGAGAATTTCACTAGTGCTCTTATTTGCTTGTTCAGGCTACAGAGAGATTGCTTCCAATTAGGCACCTGCTCCTTCTTGGTCCTGGAGAGCAATTTTTTCCCTTTTATTTTAGAGTTTATTTATTGCAGATGTCCACCAGACAAGTTCTCTTCCTTGATGAGGGTGATTTTGTCCTGTCAGTATTTCTGATTCCATGCTGCTACATAAATTCTTGTACAGTACGTTGGTGTAGATTTGGACATATGTGCCAGTTTCTATGGAGGGAGAGGGCTATGAAGCTGTTTATACCTTCCTTCAGGAAGTTATAATCAGCTTTTAAGAACGTTTTTTTGTTTGACCCTAGCTAGAAGGGGTCGGGGGAGATGGTGACTTTGAAAATGACCGCTTTGTGGTTGGATGTCAAGCAGATGGGAGCTTTGTGAAGATAAGCTCAGAGTGGTGCAAACATACTGACTTTATAGCAGCACAGTAAACAAATGAAATAAACAACATGACTCTCTGGCAAATCACCAAATTGCACTAAAGGCTGATAAAAGTGATTTCCAGAGGCAAAAAAAGCTACCTTCCACTGCCACTAGAATGCAGTCCTAATCCCTCTTAATGTATAATCCCTTTAGTAGGGTCAAAAGTGTAGGAATACAACTATTATGTACCAACAGTTAAAAAAGGTGTGAAACAGTAAAATAATCACTTATCTGCTAAGGATGGTGCAGGGTTAATTTAGAAAATTTGTAGTAAGGTAGGTTAAATCAAGAGCTTGAATTTAGGTGTCCTCAGGCAATGTAGCAGGTGTGTCATGCTTACTGCATAACTGGAAACTCATAATTATGGATCTATAGAAAAAAAATGGTTGGAAAGGTATTTAAATAGCTTACACAATGGAGAATAGCAGTGAAAAGGGGGAGGGAGGGACTTTGGTAGTCAGATTACCATAAGAGGTGGAGCCATAGATATATTTTTTAAAAACAATAGGCAAAACATTGGAGGGTTGGGGAAAAATTATAGCTGCTGTAAGAAGCCATAGCAATCACACACTAAAGCCCACAGCATATTGGTATGCATCCTGTTAGATAAAGCAAAACATAATGCATTTACAAGACAATGCTGTGAAAACAAATCAAGTGCAAATATTGCTTACTTTTTTGCTGTAGCCACAATTTCTTTTCATAGGTTCATAGGTAGTACTAGGCTGTTGGCCCTAGGGCTTTTATAAGCCTAGCCAAACTGTACCCTGGCTTTTGCCAACCAAGAAAATTTTTTTCCTGCGCCCCTGTCAAGTAGAGCCACAGAAGTGATCCCCGGGGTAAATTTCCTATCTCCCATCCAATCATCAAGATTTTTCTTGAAGAGTGCTGCTGAGGAGCTTTGTTTGATATAGATAGGTAGTTTGTCCCAGAGAATGGGAAGTCTCTGGGACAGGTATCTATCCCTCCAGCATGTTCTGTTTATTGTGGTGACAAGGTTTAGGTCCCTAGAGCATGTAGCTCAGAGGGATTGGGATTTCTTTATGTGAAGTATGTCCAACAGCTCTGGGTTTGACATAGCTTTGTATGTTAGGCAGAGATCGCCTCTGAGTAGGCGATATGCGACAGAGTAAAGCTGGAGTTTTTTGAGATGGTCTGCGTAGGGCATCTGCTTGAGGCCAGTAATCCTCTTTGTAAGGTATTTCTGTGGCCTTACAAGTTGTTGTAGATGTCTTGTGAGGTACATACCAAAAGGGGTGTTGTACTCTATAATGGGTCTAATGAGTGATGAGTAGAGGGGAACAATGACCTCTTTTTTCCTGGATGAGAAACCTTTTGGGATGAGGTGTGCCACGTAGAAGGATTTCCTGACTACTGTGGCGATGTGATTATCAAAGGAGAGACTACTGTCTACCTTTGTACAAGGTCTCTTATCACACTTTTGGTGTTAAGTAGATTACCGCCTATGTGGTAGTTCATGGGTACAGAGTTTTTACCAAAAGGGATGACAATGCACTTTTTGGCATTGAGCTTGAGGCCATGGCTTTGACACCAGGCATCTGTCTCAGTGAGGCCCTTTTGTAGGATGTCCACATCGTTAGGAGTTTTAATTAATGCTCCTAGTTTGCAGTCATCTACGAACTTTGTTAGCCAAAGACCTTCTGTGTTAGCCTGTACTTCAGAGAAGTAGATACCAAACAGGAGAGGACCTAGGACTAAACCCTGTGGTACTCCACTTGTCACGGATCTGAAGTTGGATTTGGAGTCTGCTACTTTCACAGTGTGGGTTCTGTCAGTGAACCAGTTGGCAACCCATCTTGTGACATAGGGATTTATACCTAGTTTAGTGAGTTTGTCAATAATTCCAGAGTGGGGGATGGTGTCGAAAGCCTTGGCGAAATCTAGATAGGCTGTGTGAACCACCTTACCCTCATCTACAGCTTTGGTGACCTCTTCAAAGAAGTCTATCAGGTTTAGGAGACATGATCTGCCTTTTACAAACCCGAACTGGGTAGGGTCCAGAGTTTGGAGATTACCAATGTCATTGTTTATAAGTTCCATGATGATATGCTCCATAGCCTTGCAGACCAGGCTCATCAGGCTAATGGGGTGGTAGTTCCCGGGATCCGTGGTGGCTCCCCCTTTGTGAAGTGGGATAATCGTTGCTGTGCGCCATTCAGTGGGCATAAAGCCTGAGGTGAGGCTATGATTGAATATGGTACTTAGGTGGGCTGCCAGTTCGTTCTGTTGTTCATGTAGAATGCAGCCTGGGATGTTGTCAGGTCCCATGGATGCTGTGTTCTTGGCTTTGGAGAGTGTGTTTTTACCTGTGCATCCATGATTACAGGTACTTTGCATTCTTCCGGTATAGAAATGGGCCCTTTAGGGGATGAGAGAGGGGTAAAGTTAGCACTGAACCTATCTGCCAGGATGTTGGCAATATCAGTTGGTTCTGTATATTTAGTGCCATTGTGTTTTAACTCAGAGCAGATCTGAGTGTTGCCATTGAGATTCTTGACATAGCTATAGAATGCTTTGTGGTTGTCTTTAGAATCAGTGGCAATTTAGTTTTCGTAACTTGCTTTGGAGGATTTTATGAGGGATCTCAGCTTCTTACAGAGGCTGACCACGGAGTTCCTCCAATCATGGGATTTTACTCTTTTTTGCAACTGTTTCTTTCTTCTGTTGTAGAGTTTGTTTATAGCAGGGGACCACCAGATTGGCTTCCTTTTTTTGGAGGATAGCATATTGGTTCTGTTAGGGATTGCACGATCCATGCACTCGTGTAAGTGCTTATAAAGTGCAATTGTAGAGGATTCAGCAGTCGTATTTCTATTGTCTGTCAGCATGGGTTTCATGAAGTTTGCCACTTCTGTCTTAAGAAACGTGAAGTTGGCTTTGCAGAAATCTTTTACAGTGATTTCCCTAATGGGGGATGGGGGTGGGATGTAGATGTCTAGGGTGATTTGCTTGTGGTCGGATCTGACCAACGAGGATTTGACCTCTGGTGTGGAACACCGGTTACTCATGTTGGCAATGACCAGGTCTAGGATATTGCTGTCCCTGGTGGGGGTGTGGATAAGTTGATCCAAGGCACTGGAATTTATGAATTCCAGAAAATGTTGTGCACAAGAGTTGGTACATGAGTAGTTTTCCCAGATAATGGTGGGGTAGTTGAAATTGCCCATTATTAGGGTGTTGGGTTGTACCCTAATATTTTCCAGTGTATCAAGAAATGAGGAGTGGGAATACTGGGGCATGGTGGGGGATCTGTAGCAAGCTACAATTTATATTGCGGTCTTGCCCAGAGTTAGTTGCGCTTTGATAATCCTAGATGCATTATGCTGAACAACTAGCCTGGAGGTGTGGATATCCTTAATGAATATGAACACGCCTCCGCCTTTAGTGCTTCAGTCCAGGTTAGGTGTCCGAAAAGTGTGGTAGGAGTTGTAGCCTGATATTGCAGGGGTGCTCTCTGGAGCTTTGAACCAAGTCTCAGTTACTGCACAGACATTGATGTTCTCCATTTTAAGGAGTGCCTCGAGTGACTGCATTTTGAGATTTAGACTTCTAGCATTAAGTAGTATTACCCTCAGATTTTGCTTGCTTGTACCTGTTACAGTGGTGAATTTGTCATTTGAATCTTGCCTAAAAAAGGCACTATAGGGGTGGCAAGAGCCTTAGGCAGTATCCGGAATCCCAGGGGTGACAGGTGCTGGCCATCTCTGGCAAAGCATCGTGGTCTGTCGACCATGTCATCCCAGGCAGACAGATACTGGATCCCTTTAGAATGGCACCAGAAGCTTAGCCAATTGTTGAAGTCAATCATTTTGTCCTTGTACATTTTGTCCTTCTATAAAAAAGTAGCCAAGAAGTGTTCTCAATCAAGGCAAGACATAATGGCAAGTAAAACGTTCAAGGCCAAGTGATATATAAAACTAATTAACAAAGACCAGGATAGCAGTCCAGTCCATAAAATATGTCTGTGCAAACCAGATAGAACCAGATCCACAAGGTTATAAAGACCAACCAAACTCCCACCTAGGCTGGGAATAATTGCTCAGACATATCGACCTAGCTTTGAACAAAGCTGTCTCAGCTAAAGAACAAAACAGTTTACTTATAGAAAGTTCAGAGCTGCTATAAAAGGCCTAAGAAATCTGAAACTAAAGCTTTTATTCCAGAGTAAGCTGTTAGTTAAAGTAATAAAAAAATGTGCACTTCCAACAAAATGCTTTGGAAAAAAAATCAAGTGCAAATGTTACTTACTTTTCTACTGTAGAGACAAATTCTTTTGTTTAAGCATGCAGTCATGGATTCTGGTGGCAAGCAAACAGTTCAAAGTCAAGTGCTATATAACATTAATTAACAAAGACCAGGCAGCAATCCAGCCAGTGAAACAGGTCTATACAGACCAGATAAAACCAGATCCATGAGCTTTTAAACCAACCAACCACCTAGCCTGGGAGTAACTGCTCAGTCTTATCTATCTTAAGGTTCAGAGGTGCTGTAAAAAAGTTAAATACATCAGACACTGAAGCTTGTATTCCACAGAGTATCAGGTCTGCAAGATGTTAGATGAATAAAATAATAATGACAATGTACTTATAACAAAATGCTTTAGAAAACAAAACAAAAAAAACAAGTGCCAATGTTTACTTTTCTGCTGTACAGACTCATTCTTTTGTTTAAGAATGCAGCCAAGAAGCAGTCTCAGTCTAGGCAAGCCAAAAAGGCAATGACATTAAACATTCAACTTTTAGTCCACTGTGTACAAATGGCAAATTACAGTACTTAATGCTCACATTTGTTAATGCTCCTGAAATGTTTCTGATACAAATTGCCTTTCCCAAACCATCCTTCAAGAAATGATATCTCACAATCCACAAGTGCTATAAGAAAACAGACATCTATATTAATCAGGAGAAACTTAATTTTACAGCAGGATTAATTCATAACTGTAAATGTTAATCCTCATTTGTCCCGGTCCCCTTCAATAAACACATATTACACTGAATGAGTTTTGACGACCTTTATTAAATTTCCATAAGCATAACTTTATCAACCAATGTTATTTATTAATCACAGCATAAGCATCCATATAACTATTAACTAGGCCAACGTGACCTTGCTCACCCTGACCCAGTAAGTAGCATCCTTACCTCTGCTCACTTATTTTACTTATCCAGCAGTGCCCAACTGATCACTTTCCTTTCCCAACTCATTGAAATAAACATCCAACACCAGAGGGGTAACAGAACAAGGCAAACCTGCCCCTCTTCTCTGCCCACTAGCCTGACCAGGCTGTTCCCCCTCCTTCCTATTAAAATTTCTAACAAAACCCTCCAAAACAAACCTAACCACACATTAAAAGGAAATGAAGCCAAACTTCATTTGGTGTATTCCATCCTCTATAAACCAAATGGGATACCTGTTATCAACCTCCCATATCCCCCTAATATATACACAAAAAAGCCAAATACCTAAGCGGATGAAAATTAAACAGATGGTCCCTCTCTAGTGCCAATGTAATACCCATAACCTTGTATGACCTCTGTAATTTAAACAAATCCTCAGTTATCCTAACATCAGCAGCTTTGTAATCATCACTAGGTCATTACCTGCCAACTGTACCACCAGAACTCTAAAAGCCCAATGTCCGCCGAAACAAAACCAGGTCAAACCCAATTTACCACCAAATGGACAATGACTGACATGGAATTTCCTTTAAAAAAGATCAATATAATAGCAATCTCGCCATCATACCAACTATCCATTATACAGTAAAATAGGTGATGACAAACATAGCATTTGCTGATCAACAACCACCCTCTTAATGAATGTCTTCAATACATCCATAAAGCAAATGCCACACAGAATGTAACCCTATGAACCTCCATTCAGCAATGTCAACCCTCAAAACAAAACCTCTCGTCAATAGCCATTGACTGTCAATCTTCACCCTATGAAATCTACCCCAACCCTACCAGCATATGAACCACCATCCAAAATTTAGTAAATTTATATAGCCCAGTCACCTGTGCAACTATACTAATTGTGGCTACATCCTCCTTAACTAACTGAACTACCTCATTTTGATCCCAAGCCTAAACTCAGTCCTTCCCACCAAACTCCTTCCCCTACGCAGCTGCAAAACAAATTTATCTAACAATGCCCAACCGTATGCCTTTTTTATAAAAGTTGCTCAAGCCTACTGCAGTAAACATGTAAACCCTCTAACCCAACCCTACACACCTCATCTCCACTGCCATATTAACCAGATGAAAATGAACCCTATTCCCCAACAACTTCTCCTGCTTAACCTACGAGTCCAGCTAAAATGAAACTCCAAATATTCAACAACTCTCCTGCAATCCTCCTTCCCTCTTGTCAGTCAACAAGCCACAAACCGACCCCCCTCAATGTATGCCCCATTCCAATACCTCCTGCCACATTTGTGAAGAATTGCCAATCCCTATGAATGACCCAATCCATCTGCCAAATGGCCATACTACTAAACTGGTCCAAAAGACCTACAATGATAAAACATGCACCGACTTATTAATCTACTCCCAGCCAACTGAGTAAAGTGTCCAATATGCACTCTTCAGGGATCTAAAAAGCTCTGCATCATTAATCCACCATTTGTCTTTGAATTTCCCACTCAAAGCCTTTCTGATGATGAGTTACTTTTGCATTTAATAAGGAAAGAAACATGGCCTACATCTGCTAGGAGTCCCAACACAATGCCTTGTTTAAGCCTTCTAACTCTTACCTAGCCAACGTAAATACCCAGTTCCCCACATAAAAAAAATCCATTTTCAATGCTCCATCAAACCCTACATACTCTTAAAAGTCATACATATATTGTTACACCTCCTAGTAGCCATAAAGGAAAGAATATAGAACAAACCCAATGACCTACCCACCCCCATTCCTACTCTAAACCTACACAATCCCTTCCTTCCACTATAAGAGATGAAGATTCCTACAGATTAACTCCTCCCCCTTTGATTCAACAGAAAATCCTTAAGAGAACCCCAGCTATTATCCATACACTAATAGGAAAAGTCCATCCCACAGTCTTCCTTTGACCCAAGAAAGAACACTCCTTTTTTCTACCCCAAAAATGTCCTTTTCCCCAGATACCCTGACATCTACATAATGAAGGTAGCATACACAATTCAGGCTGTTGCAACTCAAATTAACCAACATGCCATCCCTGTCTGTCCCCTTCCCAGCTGAATACAAACCTGTATTGTAGATACAAAAAACCTACACCCTACCCACAAACATACCTTACTGAAGAAGTACCCCCCATCAAGCCCCATTAACTAAATCAAATGTCTTTTTGTCTCACCCCAATGCAGTGGCTGATCAACCGCAGTAACCTCTGAAGATATCACAACAGGCATTCCCCATCCAAAATACGCTGCACCTCTCAGATCGAAAGAAAATACATTAAAATCAACAAGACCAAAGGGTATTCTTCAATCAAACCACCATGTAATCAATGAAACCTTACACTTAATGAAGCTTAACCCCCCACTACCCCCTGACTTTAGCCACAAGTCCACTAAAACCTCCAAAGGCTTTACTGCTTGCATTTCCTGCTTTGAGATGTTGAACCCCAACCACATCAAGTAATTCATTTATCAATTAATTCAAATTGTTAGTATGCTACCTTTTTCCAAACCTTCCCTTTAACTAAAGTGGTAGGTGAAAGGGTCAAAGACCCCTCTCCCCACCCCAAGTTCTTGCTCAACTAATCACTCAGACAAATTCCAAAGGCCAAAACCACCTCAGTTGTTATGACTCCACCCCACCTGTAGACCCAAAAACTCCCCATAATTAAACTGAACACCTGCTTCACTGCACCCTTGACACATCTCATCCTTACCTGGCCCCACACTAATCCCATACCACACAAACCTATGAGCACGTAAAAATGTATCACTACCTGCAACCACACAGCATATCACCCAGCAGCCAACTCTCCTCACAATGACATCCATCACCTGATGAGACCACTTGCTTTGGACCACCAGCTAATACAAGCTCTAAGCTTCCACCATGTGTGACCTCAATACATAGCACTCCAGCGGCCAAAACCCCCATTACAACAGTGTCCACCACCTGTCGTGACTACCATCTGTGATCTCATTGTGCACAACTCTAGTGGCTGGAACATCCACCACAGCAGCATCCCTCACGGCATCAGCCTGCAAAAGAAAAAAACCCTGTAAATGCTCTGAAAGAGAGAGAAAGACACCCACACACCATTGCAGATTAAAAGAGGACCAAATCCTGTATGCTGTGAACTAAAGCTCACCGCCTGAAACTGAACCAATACCTAGTTCCAGCCATAAGAAATATGTAAAAGACCATAACTAGAATTGGGACCTTAACCCACAAATAGAACAACCTGAACATATTGCTGTTACAAACCCAGCTCCCTGACACCATGAATTTCTCCAGATGTGGAACGTGCATCTGCAGTGCCATTTTTTATTTTCAACCTTCCTCTTTAATGACCTATCACCCATTCCCAGAAATCAGCAGTTATGAAATGCCCACAATCTGAGGTGAAAATCTGTACATTCAGCACAGTCGAGATGTAAGCCTCACTGCTGTACCCCAGAGAGGCTTCTAACAAGGCCTGCACCTTATACCTCTTGCCCTTATAGTGCAGGAAATGTGGAGAAAGCTGCCAGCCATGTGGTACCAAGTTCCAAAAATAGGGACACATTTGCTCTCATAAGCTTAAAATACAGCAAACAGACAATGATAGCAGGAGTTGTTTGAAGGGTATAAAGTCTAAACTGAAGTGCCTATCATTTCTTGATTTCCCTTCAAACCTTAACTGCTAAAATAAAAGATTTTGTGTGACCCTCCATTTAGAGCCATGCCCATACCAATACTAACCCCAATCAATGTTTAAAGTAACATTTTTTTTTTGGATAATCTGAAGTGTTGCGAAATATGGTGCAAGTTCTTACCCTGGACACCCACCACCCATCAAGTAACGGACATACGGAAAACACCCCTAATTCTACTGGACTTCTAAATATTGCTCTTAGAAACTTGCTAGAGTAACAGGTTATGCAGCATCATGAATGTTCCTAAGGAAATGAAGTCTGAAATCAGACTTTTGAAGCATACCTCAATACAAAGACCATACCTCATTTGGAGCTTTAAAAAGTTCATTTCACGGGGTATGACACATTCAGATACTCAACTTACTATGGTAATCACATTATCTTTTTTTTTTTTTTTTTTAGGAATTAATGTGAAAACAAATGTCCAGCGGGAAGGTACTGACCACTCACTCCTCCTCTGATTTCCCATTTCATATTACTAAGGTTTAGGATAACATAACTGCCAAACTGTTAAAGAGTACACTTGTGCTGTAGCACATCAGAACCTGCCCCCAAAGCTGCCAACACCATGAAAGCATACCTTTCAACCTCTTCGAGCAAGAAATCTGGACAAAACTATGAATAAAGTGGGACAAAGGTTCAAAGTAGGGACAATTTCAAACATTGCTTGCACAAACTGAGATAGTGGGTAGAACAACAGGTTCTGCATCAGCATGAACTTTATGAAGAGTATGAAGTCTAAAACGCAAATGTCCATCATCATTTCTTAACCTCAGTCATTAATGAGGTGCCATTAATTTGCCAGAAAGTCACAATTTCATGAAAACTGGACCAAAATTATGAGACAAAACTCTGCACAGTTGTGAGATATGAATGAGAGTCTCAAAAACGTCCCCTCTCCCCTTCACGGCCATTAAGGAGTCACATGCATGCGCAGCACCTGACCTTCAGAATTAAAGTGGATTCCAACTGTGTTACCCTTTCACCTCCCTTGGAGGATATTCCTCTGTACTGTCACTAGATGGAAGTACATGACCCACTGAGCGTGGGAGCTCCATAGCCCATGAAAAGACACAATGGTAGTAAGCCACCCACGAGCACAACACTAGAATACACACCAAATGAACCCAGGCAGCAATATGTGACAAAAAAATACCTCAAAGCTGCAAAAATAACCTAATGAGCATTCAGCACTGCGACACACAATGAAAGAGAGCACAAACCAATACCGGAGATGAAGCAGGACCCTAAACTACCAATGAAAGAATAAAACTAGAATAGGCACCAAATTAATCCAGGCAGCAAATGGTGACAGACAAATACCACAAAGCTGCAAACATAACTTAATGAACATTCAGCACTGCAACACACACCAAAATAGACCGCCAGCCAACACAGGAGATGAAGCATGAACCTAAACCACCAACGAAAAGAATAAAACATGAATCCCAACAAACTACCCCACCAGTGCCTATCTTAACATAAAAATTCAGCAGTCACCTTTCCCTAAACACAGTCTATTCCACTAACAACATTAGCCCCATTAACCACTACCTGCTCCACCACTGGGGAGATGAACCCATAGAACCACCATTCCTCATTGCAATTAAGGATAGCCTAAGGAATCCAAAAAGGCTATACCCCCTCCCCATGCCACTAAGCTTACCATAACCTATTGTGTACCTACCTTAAACTAGCCATCAATGAGCAACAGAAAAAAATACATATTTGAATAAATCAACAACCTATTATTACCATCCAACTACTGTTAACCCAAGGCCTATCTGTTCTCCAAAATACCTGAAGGTCATCTCGGATTGAGCACTTGCCTTAGCAAGTTCACACCAAAATGTGATTCCTTACCCAGTTACACTTGGATAAAACCCATTAAGCCCCTCTCTACCCTTACCTCATTTTCTCCTAATCATTCTACATTCTCATTTAACCCTTTCATCCCCCCATTAGCCTACTTCCCCTACCCTCTTAATTCCCACTACTATTTCTACCTAGCCCCAACACAAAGATGCTCCTTGACAAATCGCTTTGTTACCAAACCTCATTTCTATTTGATTTTTGAATAAAGAAATGCTAAAATTATTCTCAAGCAAATTGCTATACCTCAATATTGCTATCCATTAAGCCAATGCTGCCAACAGCATATATATTTATCCAGTTGTTACTTTTCTGATTATGCCTTGCAGTCCACACCTGTACATTTTGTCTTGGACAGATTTACAGAAATAGAGACATTTTGTTTATTCATTTCAATGCATTCATCTATTCACTTATTATTAGAAACACATTCATTCATTCATTTTCCACTTGTGAGGAATAGGAGGCATTCTGCATACAGAGGTCATAAGGTAGAGAGAACTAATCTGTGATGGGATGTCTGTGCAATATAAGCTATGCACACGCGTGTGCTCACATGCACACACACACACATACACACACACACACACACATTGTGTGTACATATCTTGTCCAATTAAACTATCACCATTTCACCTAACATATATTTTGGATTTGAGAGGAAACTGGTGCATCAAGTAAAGCCCAAAGAGATGCAAGACAATCTGCAAACTCTAGACAGAAGGCAATCCAGCCAAGAACCAAACAGTAGCTCCAAAAGTCAAGAGACAACAATGGTAACCACAGTACCCCTTTGCCTCTCTTATTCATTTGAGTGATATTTTGAAATAATCCTCAATATATTTCATTGCTTTAGCAACTACAGGTGTGATGTTTGTTCTGAGAGTGTTGATGGAGAAGTACAGAGAAGGTCAGAAGAAGTTGCATTGTGTCTTTGTGGACTTAGAGAAAGCATATGACAGGGTGCCCAGAGAGGAGTTGTGGTATTGTATGAGGAAGTCGGGAGTGGCAGAGAAGTATGTAAGAGTGGTACAGGATATGTATGAGGGTAGTGTGACAGTAGTGAGGTCTGCAGTAGGAGTGATGGATGCATTTAAGGTGGAGGTAGGATTACATCAAGGATCAGCCCTGAGCCCTTTCTTAATTGCAATGGTGATGGACAGGTTGACAGATGAGATCAGACAGGAGTCCACGTGGACTATTATGTTTGCAGATGACATTGTTATCTGTAGTGAGAGTACAGAGCAGGTTGGGGAGACCATGGAGAGGTGGAGATATGCTCTAGAGAAGAGAAGAATGAAAGTCAGCAGGACTAAGACAGAATATACGTGTGTGTGAATGAGAGGGAGGATAGAGGAATGGTGAGGATGCAGGGAGTAGAGTTGGCAAAGGTGGATGAGTTTAAATACTTGGGATAAACAGTTCAGAGTAATGGCGAGTGTGGAAGAGAAGTGAAGAAGAGTGTACATGCAGGATGGAGTGGGTGGAGAAGAGTGTCAGGAGTGATTTGTGACAGACAAGTACCAGTAAGAGTGAAAGGGAAGGTCTACAAGAGGGTAGTGAGACCAGCTATGTTATATGGGTTGGAGACAGTGGCACTGACAAAAAGGCAGTAGTCAGAGCTGGATGTGGCAGTGTTAAAGATGTTAAGATTTGCATTGGGTGTGACAAGGGTGGACAGGATTAGGAATAAGTATATTAGAGGGTCAGCACAGGTTGGGCAGTTTGGAGACAAAGCCAGAGAGGTGAGACTACGTTGGTTTGGACATGTGCTGAGGAGGGATGCTCGGTACATTTGGAAAAGGATGCTAAGGATGAAGCTGCCAGGTAAGAGGAAAAGAGGAAGGCCTAAGTCAAGGTTTATGGATGTGATGAGAGAAGACATGCAGGTGGTTGGTGTGATAGAGAAAGATGCAAAGGACAGGAAGAAATGGAAAAAGATGATCCGCTGTGGTGACCCCTAATGGGAGCAGCGAAAAGAAGAAGAAGAAGAAGCTATTTCATTGCTTTGCAGATGGATGCCAAGTATTAGCAGAAGCTTGAATCACCTTCAGCTTTGATCTCATATGATACCATCCAATAATATATATATAATGCCATCCTTATGATATCCAAACACAAATGGAAAAATGTTATTATTCATAACTACTGGTATAAGCAATCCGTTTATCAGAATCAGCTAGACAGTTCACAAAAAATAAAAATACACTGAATGAGTACAGGTGCCAAGTGGCAAAATTAGGACTTGGAAGAGGGAGGCCCTCATAGTAAATACTCAGCTTGAAATATTAACCAGTCCATGATGCAGCACCACTACAAGGACAGGATTAAGAGACATACTGACTGTTTAACATTTTTTTCTCTTTTGCTTCTTTGTTTAAATGTAACATATATGTAAACTGCAGTGATTGTTGTATTTTTCATTTCTATTTAAGTCTAATTGGCAATGATAATGCTTGCAGGGCATATTGAATTTATTTTACAAAAGAAGTTATATTATACAGTGTTGCATTCATGAAGCATATATGCTGCCAATCTGCTTTAATTGAGGATTTACACCTCCAATAATCAGTACCTTCATTTTTATATAATTCCAGTTCTCTGAGGAAAGATAAATAATCTACAGAAAAATTTTCAAGAGAATAATATTCAGCATAACAATTATGTAGTTTTTGAGGATAATAAAATATTTTTACATATTATAGTAAAAGTTAATCTACTCATTAGGAGAGCATAATCCCAATAATTTTCCATCCAACTACAAACACGGAGTGAGTGCCATTTCAACAGTAAGAATCATATATTTTGGATAAACATGATCTACATATCTTAGTTGTGTTTCAAGGTTGTTTAGAAAATCATGATTAGGTAGACATTATTTTTAAATTATATCTGACGTAAAATAAATTTTAGAGCTTTAAAACAGTCTATTTATTTGCACTGTATAACTGTTTTCCATATACAGATCATATTCACTCATTAAATATTATTTTTAAGCACTTTAATGTATCAACATTTAATTCCAAAATATTAAATTCCTATTTTTAATTTTAGCATTTTTTGAAGGTAGAGCCTATCTATTCATTTTGGTATAAATGCTACAGTGAATAATGTGAAATACCATGCTTTATCAGTGAGTATTCATATATAACATTTCTAAATGATTTTAATGAGTTGTTTATGTTAGTAGAATCTTTTAGACTACTAGTATTTTTCAATAATTATTTAATGACCACTTCTTATTATTCTTCAATAATTGTGTATGTTGTACAGAGATATTTTTCTTTATTTAACCAAATGGTTTCATGATTTTTATCCAAAATTCTGAATAAACAGAATTTAACAACACAGCTAATGTTTTAATAACCAAAACTATAGTGTAATGAAGAAAACGTAGCTGTAGTGCTGAAGGCTCCAAGCATAAATGTAGAAATGTAGTAGGACAAAATCCTCAGTTCCACCACAGCTGTAAAAATTTTAAAAATAAACTTTACTCTTCAGTAAAAACAATAAAAACAGGAGCACAATAAAATTCCCTGATAAGCCCTTTTGGCTTACTAGCCTTCATCAGATCATATGTCTTTAGCTGTGCTCACCCTGAATTTAAAACCAGAATAAATCAACAGAATAAACCAATCAATGTTCCAGACACATAGTCATAACCAATGAAAACTCATTAATTTGCATACAGCATATCTCCTGTTTCTTGCTGTGAGCCAATCATTATTGTATCAAATGTCTGGTATCCTACTGGCAAAACTATCCAATAGCAACAACATAAATGATTTGCATACAGCATAAATCCTGCTTCTTGTTATAGCCAATCATATGTATGCCTTCAAATATCCAATCTACAAACTTCTTGTCCTGTAGCTATCCAATAACATTGAAGGGACTGAATTCCTTTGGTTGCCAGAACATCTTGTTATTCAGTTCATTCAATAATATGCAATACTTCACAGAAGCAAGTAGCACATATGATACAGTTTTATAAGTGCAATAGCATTGGTGTTCTTGCATATAAATTCCTATTATGTGCGTATTACACTGTATAGTGAATTAATACATGTATCCATGTGGTTTTCAGAGTGACATACTTTATACCTCCTAAAGTATTCTTAGCCATTTGCTTCTTGTTCTATAGAAAATACTGCCTGGTCACAGATTCAGCATAAAATAATGCACCACAAAGAGTGTTATCACTGCTACAGCATTCCTTGTTTTTATCAGTCTCTACCTTGAATAATTAAACTGCAAATGATGTACATATATTCGCAGAACAACTTGATGAAGCATAAAAATAATTCGTAGCTCTTGAATCCCATTGCCATAATAATAAGGTTGCACCACAAAGGGTATTGTAGATAATCACTGCTGCAGCTTTCCTTGTTTTTACCAGTCTCTGCCACAGATAATTAAACTGCAAATGATGTAAATATATTCACAGAACAACTTGGCAAAGCATAGAATAGATTGCATCTCTTATATTCCATTGCCATAAATTATCCATTTATCCATTATTCTTCCTTTCTAGAAGCTACACTCATTTTTCTTGATTTCAGCATAGGTTTCAATGGGGCAACACTATTGAGACCTTGTGGACGGTTGGCTCTCAAGTTGATATCCAGCTGGATTCACGTACTAAGCCGAAAGAGCTTATCAGGGAATTTTACTGTGCTTCTGTTTTTGTTGTTTTTACTGAAGATTAAAGTTTATTTTTAACATTTTTACATCTGTGGTGGAACCAAGGATTTTTTCCTACTACAAACTATAGTGTACGTTTTTGTGTCATTAAATCCAGTTCCATCATCCTTCTTTTCTATTACAAGATATTCCGAAGTTATTCAAGGATTGTTGGGATGACATAAAAACATCAAACAAATGTCATTAAATTAAAAAGTAAAAAAATACCAACGGAGTGAAACACAGCTACAAGCTGAGGTATCCAAACCCAAACTAAAGCCACGGCCATAAAAAATCCACAATTTATTGCAGAAACACAAACAGGTACACGCTTTTGCATAGGAGCTTCATCAGACCAGATAGTGAACAAAGAGCTGACTGATATTTATATGGAGCAATTCTGACTCAAAAGTATCAATTAAATAATCAATCAATTAATGATTAAAAACCATAGTATACAAAAATGTATATAAATGCATACATTATATACTATATATATTATATATTATATATCAAAAGTTGAACATATCAAATAAATTTTACACAAAAAGAAATTACATCCTAAATGTAGAAAAGAAAGAATAAAAAAAAAAAATACATAAAATAAAAATAAGAAAAAAAATAAGAAAAAATAAGAAAAAACGCATTAACCAAGATGCATAAAAATAAAAATAAAAATACAAGAACTAAGTTCAATAAACTTCATTTACACAAAATCTTTTTCTTCAAATTGGGCTTGATAAAGGCCCTTTCATGCAGGCCTTTTCCTCTATCTGCTCGTAAAAGAACAATCCAACGAGCCTCCCTATATTCAGTATGTGTAATGATGTTCCCTTCCCTAATGCTCAGTGTAATAACCTCAATCACCTTGAATTTAAATGTGTGGGTATCCCCAAATTCAGCTCTGTGCTTGGAAAGTGCACTGTGGGGAGACCCTTTTCTAATGTGATAGATATGTTCCCTCATCCTATCATGTAGGGGTCTATTGGTCTTCCCTACATAAAATGCCCTACAAGTTCCGCACTCAGCCAAATAAACTACATGAGGTGTCATACAATTACTAGACCTCTTAAAACAAAATTCTTTGTGTAGGTCAGGATGATAAAAGACCTCAGACACATCAATATATGTACAAAAATTGCAGGACCCACATGGTTCAGTATGGCCATATAGTTCCCTTCCTACATTATTCCTATCAACACATAAACGCCTTTTTAAATTCTTATAATTCTTAAACCGAAATCTAGGAAAACTACCTACAATGTTACTTATTTCATGATCAACTAGAAGGATAGACCAATGTTGATGAAATAAATCTGTTACATGCTTGAAATCACCTGTATAAAACAACGGAATTTTAGTATGACACCCTCTGTTGGTCACACTAGGATGATCCAATTCTAAAGGTGGTCTAAAATATGGTTGTGCCTTAGTCGACCAAAGATCGACAAGATCAGACCACTGTCTATTAAGTTCATCAATAGTATATCCTCTATCCAGCAACTTCTTTTCCAGACTAGTCATCTCCTGTTGGAAACCAGCCAATGAGGGATTCAAACTGGAAGCTCTTATTCCCTGACCCCTGATAAGATTTTTGAAAATATAACCAGGATGCATACTAGACCTAAATAAAAAAGCATTCCTATGACATGTTTTTCGAAAGATCCCTGTATTTATTAATCATAGTGTTGTTCAACTTCTCAACATAGATGTCTAAATAATCTATATGTGTATATGACATGTTATAGATAAATCTAAGGCAGTCAGTCAGATTGTTCATAATCCCAAAGAACCTAGTAAAATCATCAGATGACCCTCGCCACAAAATGAATAAATCATCTACAAAATGTCGGTAGAATATAACATTATTCCTAAATTCGATAAGAGGAAATAATGACCCAATCTCCCACTGAGCATGAAACATATTGGCGTAGCTACTGGCACAAGTTGTGCCCATAGCTACGCCATGTTTCTGTACGAACATGTCATCCCCAAAAATAAAGACATTATTATTCAAAACTGTTTCTAAAAAGAAACATACCAAATCAATCTATTTAGGTGAATATTCACTATGTACAGACAAATAATTCTGTATATAAAGTATACCTAACTCATTTGGTATCATAGTGAATAATGATTGAACATCAAGGGTGACAAAAGCCAACGCACTAATTTCATCTAACCCTTGAACGCAGTCATACAAATCTAAAAAAAAATGTTTGGAGTCTCTCACCATAGTTGGATTCAAGCTAATAACTGGTTGTAAAAACTTTTCAACATACAATGACAGGGGTTCGGTCACCCATCCTCCACCAGCAACGATGGGTCTCATACGTGGGTTCCTAGGATGTTTATGTATCTTGGGTAACCCTTGTATCATAGGAATTAAAGGGTTAATAGTATGCATAAATGAGAACAATTCATCTGTGATGAGACCAGCTACATAAAGGTCTCGAATATCATTATCTACAGAGGAAATAATCCTGTGTACCTCAAAAACTGAGATTTTACTGTAAAAACTGGTATCACTGAGCATGTCATTCATGGATTGATGGTAAAAAGCTTTATCCATGATGACTATTAGTCCTCCCTTGTCCGCAGGCCGGATGACAAGCGAATTATTATTCTGGAGATGATGCAATGCCTGTCTCTCCATATAAGTAAGATTATGTTTAAATAATTTTTTAGAATGACCCCTATTATCATAAAACTGAAAAATATCTTCCTCAGTCAACTTAAAATAAGCTTCTACTAAAGGGTGATTAACTGGTACAAAGCTGCTAGGTCTCCTCAGATGAACTTGTGGTCCCATTTCTCCATTGTCTATGGGTGTGGACCCACCATAAATCAGACATAACATCACATCCCCACAAAACGTTTTTAAATCTAAAACAGTGTCAATCAAATGACTATTACAAGTGGGTATAAAATGTAACCCTTTCTCCAGTACACTACATTCATATGGGGTCAAACAATGACTAGATATATTAAAAATCAGTGACTCTTCATCTTCCCCCACATTTTCTTCAGAGTCTGGTTGGAATAATGTTCCCCTGACAGCTTCCGTTTGTAACGTCCCCTGCTGGCTGATCTCCCTTGCCCCCCTGTCCTGACCAACCGGACAGGTAATGGAAAAGGGAGGTCACCACCATTGCCCATAAAGACAGCATCATGCATATCATTCTGAACAACAGACCTACTCTTATCCTTAGGCCTGACAGAACAATCCATGTTCTTTGATTTTTGATTAACTAAATCCCTCACAGTGACTTCTGGATTAAAACTCTTTTTGGAGGTAATAGGAGTCACAACCATTCCACTGTCAACCCTACTGCCTAGATTGGAGGTCTCACTAGAGGTAATAGGGTTATTAGTGGACTCAGCAGTATTCAAACGAATACAATCCTGTCTTTGTTTAGAACCTGTGAGGTCCCTTTCCAAACTATTATGTAACACATCCTCTTGTTCTTTATTGTAATCAAGCACAATATTAACATTAGTAGAAGTAGTTTTAAGTGCCTTATCATTAGATAAAACAGTCCTATTAACATCATTGCATGTAAGAGCATTATTATCATAACGATTAACCGGAGACTGTCCTGTACGCGGCCACATAAAAACATGGCCTGCCCGAAAATCGGACAAGTCTCTGACAATCTTTGTTCTTTTCTGCTCAATTAATTTATGTTCAAAGATAGCAACGCTGTCCAATAATCTTTCAAACAATGGGCATAAAATGTCTTGTGAATAGTTCTTAAAAAGTTCATCTTGCTTAACATGCAACGACTGTTTCAATTTCACTTCCTCTGGTTCGAAAATGTCTATGAGGAGTCGCATGTAGCTAGCACTTACCTCAAGATTTAGTCTCTGCCAGCGGGCCAGCATTTCAGGATATTGCGACTCTTGACTCAGCATATTAAGGACACGTAAACCTCTGTGTACAATTTTCTTGATTGAACAGGTCTCAAAATGTAAACATTGCAATTGTACACATTTCAAACGAAGAAAATCTTGTTCAATATCCTCCATACTGAATTGTAGTTGCTCTAAATCATCTGTCCACTTGATGACATCATCATCAGTCGCATGAACTTCCATCATCCAAAGGCAGTTACTGTCTCTCTCCAAATACTGAGTAAACCTCTCTGAAAGAGAGTTTAACATGGTGCTATGTCTATTCAAAGGCGACGTGGCACCAACGAAACCGGATGAACAACCAGTAATAACAGTATTCACCTCCTTATGTGGAACATAGTCCAACTCAATGTCAAGTTGTTGTTCAGTAGCCATACCCCCAAGGATAGCCAGCAATATAACGAATGTAAACAAAAATAGGATAAAAGCTGCCAGCACCCCACGAGGTGAATCCTCCATAGCACAAGGATATATGAGAAATAAAAAGTAAAAAAATACCAACGGAGAAAAACATGGCTACAAGCTGAGGTATCCAAACCCAAACTAAAGCCAAGGTGATAAAATATCCATAGTTTATTGCAGAAACACAAACAGGTAAGCGCTTCCACATAGGAGCTTCATCAGACCAGATAGTGGACAAAGAGCTGACTGATATTTATATGAAGCAATTCTGACTCAAAAGTATCAATTAAATAATCAATCAATTAATCAATGATTAAAAACCATAGTATACAAATATATATATAAATGCATACATTATATAATATATATATTGTATATCAAAAGCGGAACATATCAAATAAATTTTACATAAAAAGAAATGACATCCTAAATGTAGAAAAGAAAGAAAAAAAAAATAAGAAAAAAATAAGAAAAAACGCATTAACCAAGATGCATACAAATAAAAATAAAAATACAAGAACTAAGTTCAATAAACTTCATTTACACAACCTCCTTTTCTTCAAAATGGGCTTGATAGAGGCCCTTTCATTTAGGCCTTTTCCTCTATCTGCTCATAAAAGAACAATCCAATGAGCCTCCGTATATTCAGTATGTGTAATGATGTTGCCAACGCTTGTCTCTTCATATAAGTAAGATTATGTTTAAAGAATTTTTTAGAACGACCCCTATTATCATAAAACTGAAAAATATCTTCCTCAGTCAAGTTAAAATAAACTTCTACTAAAGGGTGATTAACTGGTACAAAGCTGCTAGGTCTCCTCAGATGAACTTGTGGTCCTACACAAATAATTTCATTTTAAGGGGTCTAGTAATTGTATGACGCCTTATGTAGTTTATTTGGCTGAGTGTGGAACTTGTGGGGCATTTTATGTAGAGAAGACCAATAGACCCCTACGTGATAGGATGAGGGAACATATCTATCACATTAGAAAAGGGTCTCCCCACAATGCACTTTCCAAGCACATAGCTAAATTTGGGGATACCCACACATTTAAATTCAAGGTGATTGAGGTTATTACACCGAGCATTAGGGAAGGGAACATCATTACACATACTGAATATAGGGAGGCTCGTTGGATTGTTCTTTTACGAGCAGATAGAGGAAAAGGCCTGAATGAAAAGGCCTCTATCAAACCCATTTTGAAGAAAAGGAGGTTGTGTAAATGAAGTTTATTGAACTTAGTTCTTGTATTTTTATTTTTATGCATCTTGGTTAATGTGTTTTTTCTTATTTTTTTCTTATTTTTATGTATTTTTTTTTTTATTCTTTCTTTTCTACATTTAGGACGTCATTTCTTTTTATGCAAAATTTATTTGATATGTTCAACTTTTGATATATAATATATAATATATAGTATATAATGTATGCATTTATATATATTTTTGTATACTATGGTGTTTAATCATTGATTAATTGATTGATTATTTAATTGATACTTTTGAGTCAGAATTGCTCCATATAAATATCAGTCAGCTCTTTGTTCACTATCTGGTCTGATGAAGCTCCTATGTGAAAGTGCTTACCTGTTTGTGTTTCTGCAATAAACTGTGGATTTTTTATTGCCTTGGCTTTAGTTTGGGTTTGGATACCTCAGCTTGTAGTCATGTTTCTCTCCGTTGGTATTTTTTTACTTTTTATTTCTCATATATCTTTGTGCTACGGAGGATTCACCTCATGGGGTAATGGCAGCTTTTATCATATAAATGTCATTAAATTGTTTAATATGTTCTTTAGAAGGAACTAAGGGTATTATCCACATAATATGTTGCATATTGGGTAAAACAGGCTTTTTAATTAAGATCAGCCTATCTCCAATAGAGAAGAATAACTTATTCCATTTATATATTGTTTTAAAATTACTATAAAATCTGTTTTATTATTTATAGTGGTGATTGCTTTACAATTTAATTTAAGAATAACACCCTAAATATTTATTCATTTACTATCCCATTTACTTTCAGCATCAGTTTCCATAAAATATTTTAAGTGTTTACTAATAAGGTATTAGTTTTATTTAGATTAAACTGTAGTCCTGACATAATTATATATATATATATATATATATATATATATATATATATATATATATATATGGATCTACTTCAGTTCATTGAAAACTCATTCCACTGAAAGTCAGTTTCCTGCGATCAGTTCACTGAAAGCTCACTTCACTGAAAATGCATTTCACTGAAACTCATTCTGTTGAAAGTTATATATGGCCTGTTCCTAACTATAGTGCGATCTTGGAGTTAGTATATAAAGTAAGTAAGTATATAAAGTGTATTGTAAATGATTTAAAGCATACAGATGGATACTTACAAATGCAATGAATAACTCTTTCCAGAAGACAACATATAACCAAACTATGTGGGGGGCTTCGCCACCCACACCCCCCAATGTGGGGGACTGTGCCCCCCATCCCCTTACTATTTATACTAACTACAAGATCACACTACAGTATGGAAAAGGCCATATATAACTTTCAATGAAATAAGTTTCAGTGAAATGAGTTCTCAGTGAAGTGAGCTTTCAGTGAATTGGTCCTAGTAATTTGAATTTCAATTAAATGAGTTTTCAACAAAATGAAGTAGACCTGTATATGTGTGTGTGTATATATATATATATATATATATATATATATATATATATATATATATATATACATACACACACACACACACACACACACATATAATATATATATATATATATATATATATATAAATATATATATAATTTCATTTTACAATCCTGAAATACTGAAATATCGAAATTCATTTCCCAAAACTGTAAAGAGGAAAACTTCAAAACCTGAAACCCCAAAAGCATGAAGTTTAAAATTGTGACTGCCCACATACACACTCCACACATAAAAAAATCACACATACACCTTCCTCCCTACACAACAAAACAAACACATGCACAGACCCTACAGATAAGCTGCGGCCCCCTCACCCCTGCTACTTATATATACTCACTCCGAGGTCACACTAAAAACACAAACACACAAAAAACACCACTACACATTCTACACTCCCCCCTACACAAATACGCATCACATATGTACAAATACCACCACTCTTAATACTTACACACTTAACAATCTTACCTACCTACCCTAACCCACACCTGAAAACTACAAACATACTCATACATACTAAAATCCATACCTAAAACCCTGCTAAAACATCAGTTACCTGAATCTCCAGCTACATCCACATACCAGACCGCACATTATGAAGACAGGGATTCCCACATCATGTACACACCTCCACAACCACAGATTCAGCATTTCTGCATTTGACATTCTGCACTTTCACACAAGTGCAGTTTCAAAACTTTGATCTTGAGCTACTGAAGTTCGATATTCAGTAGTTCGAGAATCTGAAGTGTAACCATATATATATGTGTGTATTTATATATATATATATATATATAGAGAGAGAGAGGGAGAGAAATTCCATTAATGTGATTATCTCCTGCTCTTATCTTGATCTAAGAGCTAATTTATGTAAGTATTTAGCATCAGGCAATTCCAATGTGATTTCTCTTTTTTCTTAACTAATAAAACTTTTCTTCATTTTTGATGATAGGCCTTTTTCTTCATTTTGCTATTTTTTACTTAATTTTGTCAGTCTTTTATTATAGGTTCAGCATGTATTTATCCTTTGGTTTATATTGCTGTAATATCAAGTACAGACTTTGATATATATATATATATATATATATATATATATATATATATATATATATATATATATATATATATATATATATACATATATATATATATATATATATATATATATATGCTTTCATCAATTCCCATAGGATCATATTGAAAACTTTGTCTTTACTATTAAGGTATACAAATTGTTAAATTTCTGATAGAAATAACTATTTAAACCTTTTTAACGTTGTTAGACAAGAGGTGGTAGCCCATTAAATTATGCCAATTTGATTGGATTTATCATAACTTTATAACTAATCACATTGTGATCTGATAAAGGGCATGTTGCCACCTTTATATTTTCTATTGTAGAAACCAAATCACTGGAAATATATACAAACTGTCTACCAAGTGTGTCAATTCTTAACTGTCTACTGAGTCTGTAACAGTAATGAGTATATAAAAATAATTTTATTCATAAAAATTGTTAACATCTATAAGACTAAGTAAGCCAATAAAGTTTACTAAAGCCTTAATTGATGTTGAAATTATAGATTTGTTACATGTATTAGAATAATTTTCTTTAAGTATATAGCTTTAAAGCTCCCATTCTAGTATTACATTTCCCTTCATATTCAACATTAACATTTCCAGATACTTTCCAGAGTAGTTAGTTATAATTCCTGGAATCCAGCAGATGTTTGCTAAGGTTATTATTATTATTATTATTATTATTATGATATTTAGTAATGATCATACAGAATATACTTTTATCATCACTAAGCAAGAGAGTAGTTCTTGGCATTATGGTACAATTTTGTCATAGATTGCTCTTCTGCATCTCTTTCCTTTAAAGCTAGTACATGACAGCCTTTTATATTCTTTTGTATATTATCTACCAAGATTAACTTGGAATAAATTAATTTTTGTAAAACAGCCATTTATGTTTTATGCATTCTTAAAATTTAGACTACATCTCTTATTGTCACTGTTGAAGATATTTACATTTAATGAAACTCAGATTAAAGTAGACGTCTTACATCTGTCAGATACATATTACAGATAAATACTGTTATCTCCATTATAAAAATACCATTAGAATAATGGCTATATGAAAACAGTAGGATAACTATTGACTAAAAGCTCATTTTATTTGAAACAGACACAAAATACAAAGAGTTAACAACGTTCCTGGCTTGAATAGAAATTCCTTTTAAACAACTCCTGCAATCTTTTTTTACTGTCTTATATAAATTTATGCTAGTTGCTCTAATTGTAGTTTTCCAGACTACTATACATAATCAAACACGTGACTTGTATTTATAAGTAAATTATACAAAAAACTATCTAATGGCAATGTATCTCCCTTATAATTATATAAGAATTTGCATCTATTTAACCATGTTAAATATAGAGGTTCAGAGGTAGGTAATAAGTATATAGTCAAGGAGACTACTGAAGAGAGACTATCCCAGTTTTCTGAAAACTCAGATCACTGTCTGGTAAAGTAATCTAGTCATGGTCAGATAGTAGGCAGATGAAGGCTGAAGACATCAAACCATGAACCAGAAAAACAGCTGCTCAGCAGCCCAAAGTTTTAGTTCTCTGCACTAACTGCTAGATGCCAACCTTTCCCCAACACTCATATTATTAGCTCTCACAAGACTGCTTAAGTTCCAGAATTCAAGTCTTATGCCATCTGCTTTGATATCCTAAGATATAACTAAACATTATTTATGTGAAACTAAGGATATTTGTATAACAATATTTTAATCAGGCGCATGTCATTCTCAGATCTTTTTAATTTCTTTTTATGCCTTCTGCATAGAAAAAAGCTTACATATCTTCATTCCTTCATCATATACATTATAATCCACTGTCTGCATACTCAACCTGATTTCAAACAAGGCATCCAAATATATACCCACTGTTATAATTTCTGCATTATACCAATCCCCTGTAACCAGGTTACAAATAATATTTCAGTCCTAATATATTATATCAGATCATAAATAACACATACTTTAAACAGATTAATCTTACTAAGTCTTTCTCTATTGCGTACCTGTATACGCTTTATTTCTGTAGAACCATTCGCTATTTCCCTTTTAAATATCCTCATATTCTGTAATAGTCTATATAAAGAATAAGATAGTACAGTTGCACTGTATTAATGACCCTAACTTAATTTTAAGAGCATATGTATTCTTGATATATAAAGTTTAATTGCTATTGTATTCAGTTTTACTATGCTTTTACCATTTTATTAAAAAATAGAAATAAAACATTTGTGTTATTTTTATACAGTCACCTGGCTATTACTACATTTCTAAACTGTTTCTGGTATTTGATTTAGTCTTACCTTTGCTGTTGCTTAATTTTGTTGCCGCTTCATAAGTTTTCCAGCTAGTGTTTGGTCAAGTGTTAACGTTTAAGAGCTGTATATATATTTTTATGTAACAAAGAATTAAATTGCTACTGCATTCAGGAATTAGGCATTACTGGCTAAAATCCTAGTTAATTTCCTACTGGTTCTTTCATTTTCTTTACTGGGGCATTTCTTCTTGTTTAATTAGGCTTATATGGCTTCAGTCCTTGGAAATTGTTGTTCGTTTTAGATTTAAGAAAGGAAATGACATCTTATAAAGTATCAAAAATAGGTGATCCTTCTGATTGAAAAATCTTGCCGGAAATAAAATAAGGCACTTAATGCTACATTTTTAGGGAAATGTCTGGTGGTAACTAAGCCTTCCTTTTTTCATTACCTTCTATGATCTGCCACTAGCAAGTCAAGTGACTCAGCTACTGAGTTTCTGAGGGGGATTTGCCAATTAAGTTCTAATAACAAGTTTTTTTATTTTTATTCAGTTATGAGTTGAATTTAACAATTACAGACCATGGAAGGACTCCTTTAGCTGGAGGTGTGGAGGTTTTGTATGAGATTTAAGTACTTTCATTATATCATAAGAAAAACCCTCCTGAAGGATTAACACTTCTGGAATCCAGCTGGTGAGGAAATTAACTATATTCCCTTTTATCATTTTGTCAGGCGCACCCATTTTGCTAAATCACTGCCCTTATCCAGTAGTTAGTTGCTTTGTTTTAGCAAAAATTTGTTGTCTACCAATTTCATTTCAACTTGCTTCTATGCTCTGTATATGAGCATTTTGTTACTGGATCACATTTTTTAGAAGTTCAAACTATTTGTTGTCATTCTTTTGTATACATTCCTCCTTTTTATACATGTCTATTTTAAGGATCATTTTTGCATGGAAGACAATATTCTCTAAAAATACTTCTTTGTAGAAATGGTCGCTTGCCCAGTAATTTTGGAAACTGTCATCTTTCAAGTGATCTGCTGAGATATAGTCTGAAAGTTTTTTTTAGTTATTAATTTTAATTAATATAACTTGACTCCCCAAGACAACAATACACATTGCCCTTTATTACTAATATCAACTGGATCATTTGATATAAAATTCCTGTCATAAAGTTTTTAATTGAACAGATCAAGTAAACATTACTGTACTTAAGCCGTCAAATTGGCCACACCTCTCTAGTCATACAGTTTTCCTGGAAAAATCCATATCTGGAACATCATTGAGGTTCTGAGATATCTATCATATTTAATGATTCCAAACTAATATAACTGATAAGAAATAATATGAAGTATCAAGATAGTATGCTATCATAGTTACGTGCATTATGATTCCAAAACTGGTTGTTGGTTATGGCAACTCACTAAATAACCATTTCATTGAAAAACTATTCACTGAATCACAATGGCTGAAATCCCATTTCGATGAAAGAGCATTTAATCAAATTCAATATATATCAAATATAATGCAGTCAAAAATACCTTTGAGGAAAGTCTGCAAAATGACATTTTGTAGGAGGGTTAAGCCCTGCATTCCCATTATGGAGGCAAACCCACTCTTACTTAAATACATTAATTCCTTGGTTGTACAACAGTCCAGAAAAGAGGAAAAACGCACACAGTGAATCAGATGTACAGCGGGTTTCACAGAAAACTTTGTTATAGCAAATGTACCTTAAAAGGTTTTTGCAAGACGCAATCTCCCTGCACTCCCACCCCTTACTTAAATATACTAAATCCACAGTCACATAGCTGTATAGAAAAGTGAAAATACCATACATAAGGGAACATTGCCAGAGTACATATACAGAACCAAATCAGCAGTAATTATATAGAGGTCACCACAAATACCAGCTAAAGCTTCTTCATGCATTTCTACATATTTCTGCTTCTAAGTTATACAACTATGCATGGAAGTACAGCATGCAATAGCACTGGAATTTCAGCCAAAGTGTCATCCAGTGAAAGTTCAACCAGTTGCATTCCGTAATCTGGTAGTCAGTGAAACGGTCATTCAATCTCATGGCAGGGGTAGCTGGTAGGAGCAATGTGTACAGTGTTTCACAGTACCTCAGTCCTAAACCATTACATTTTGCATTATGAGAAAATTTGAAGAAAAATTTATAGAAGAGAGCTGTCTTACTGCACACCAAATCATTGCCAACACAGATAAATACTTTGGTTACTAACTTTCTTGGCTATGTTAACTTTTGGTGTTTTTATTTTACTGCCATAATTTGTTGCATTTATATAATTCACAGTCTCTAACGAATGAATGCATTGAATTGCAAAAAGTAGCTACTTGAAATTCATTACATTTGAAAACAATTGTTTTGTTGTCTTTAGTCAGTTTGGCTTAGCTGATAAATTCCCTGTTTTTTTGTATTTTATTTTTTATTTTTTTATTTTTCTCACTCTGTGCTGATAATCAAGCTACTTCATATCAGGATATAGCAGCGTTCATCCAAAGGCTGGCAGGTGGTTTAATAAAGTACACAATGTAGTAAAAAATAAAAGCTAACTTAAATTCCAACCATTGAATAAAAACACATACAATAAAGTCACAATGGTTAAGTGCTTTCATCTCATGTATTATTTTTAGAGATTTCTTTTACACCCAACTTTTTGTATATATACGTAGCTTATAATGAGGATCTTGTGATTCACTAAGGACTTACAAAAACCCTCCATCCTCCATTTAAAGGGGTCCTTAATTTAATCACAAGTTCCTAATTATAAGTTAGCTTTTATTTTTTGGTACATTGTGTACTTTATTAAAGCATCTAGCAGCCTTTGGATGAACGCTGCTACATCTTGGTTCATTGTTTTGAAAGGTAGAGTTATACATAGCATAGGTGGTATACTGTCTCCCTGACTGTATGCCTAGTAAGTAAACACATACACACACACACACACACACACACACACACACACACACACACACACACACACACACACACACACACACACACACACACACACACACACACACACCTATGAGAGCATTTAGTAGCTAAGGAGTTCTCTTTAGGTCTGTGAGGGTGAGAATCCTCTGGAGGGGACAGCATGGCCATCATTGAGGTAAACATCAGAATGATTGGTGCTCATTGGCTCAATCCTTCTCCTTCATTAGTGAAAATGGCATCTATGTCACCGTAGGGATCACCAATGCTACTCTAGTTACTGTAGCTGCTCTTTCAGTAGTCAAAAGGGACTACTACCACCAACTTCAATGTTCACATACATGTCATCCCTACACCAGACCCCATAACCTTATGACACCATCCCTGTCTTCTGGAAGGGGTGGTATCAAAAGCAGGGCCAGGACTGGCCAACACATTTCCTTCAAATCAGGATGGGTATGGCTATCCTTTCACCTTGCAAACTCAAGTATCTAAGTTGCTAATCGAACATAGGTCACTTTGGCTATATTCACTGATTTATCTCTCTATGCCACCAATGTGGGACTCCCTGGCTTATGTTTGATTACTGGTAGTTATGTTAAAAGCTTGCATTTTCTGTTTCACTTAGTAAAGCTGCATTTGATTTAAATGCTTTGGCACTCTTGCAGGATAGGTATAATGTCTCATTAGTATGGCAATGAGAATAGAATTTTTTGACTACAAACGTTTTGCATTCTTTAAGTAGTAATATTTATTTTTCAAAAGTTGAGGTCATATTATTTAAACAAAAGTATCAGGGCTGCCATTTTGCATTGGTGTACAAAATATGTTTTGCAACCATGAAGTTAAATTTTGCGTTGGGATGTAAAATTATTTTCCCTGTAATCAGGTAATGTCACAGCAAGGCCGTATTGCAGTAAACCCTAAAATCTTAGCTGTTGTTCAGACAGCTGTTTCCAATGCTTAATAATATTACTGTTTTTAGGCTTTCCTCGTCTTCCCCAGATGCTTTTGATCACTCAGAATTTATGTCACCTTTCTTCACATTATGGTAAATTTAACAAGGAAGGCATATTACCTTAGATTTCAAATACAAGGCCCAAAACAGGGAAGGATGATGCAGAGAAGAAAAATCAGATTAAATACTTAAAAGATAGCTTTCATTTTTACATTACAATGCAAAATTTATCACATCTTCTTCTGAAATGGCAAATAATAATGACTCCTGATGGCAAAGAGAAATAGAGGAATACTAAAAATAGATGACATGAATGTATGTATTAGCCTTCACTGATATTTTAAATCAGAAATGAAATGTCTCACCTCAGTGAGAGAGGATCCCTGAGGATCATGTAAGTTCAAGGCATAGTCTTTTCAATAATATATTACGGAAATCAGAAAGTGCATTGCAACTTTATCAGAGTTATAAAAGACAAAGCAGTTGAGTATGTGTGTGATAGTAAGGAATGTAAAACAAATGTCATGTTTAAATTAATATATTACCTGACAATCAATACAAAGTCTTCAGTGAGGTAGTTTTGTAAACATTTTTTTTTTTTTTGCATATTCAGGCATAAATTCAGAGTCCGTAGTTTTCTGTTTGTGCGTATGGAGCCTGTGGAATCAAACTGCTTTGTAGTCACAGCACTTTGATTCTGGTAATTATAATTACATGAAAACTTATTTTCAAATCAACACTAGCTTGGAACAAAATAAGTGTTGGTAATGTATTTATCCACTCATTCATTTAAATCCACTTTCACTCTGCATAACAAATGCTAAAAGTATATATTTCTTCATATGAATGTTCTGCATTTTATATTATGTGTGTACTGCTTCTCACTGAGCCTGGATCATAGCTGGAAAGGGTTAAAAGACTATCCCACCTACCTGGTGAACAAATAGCAGGTAAGAAAATAAATACTGTAATCCTGTTGATGCTTTGCAATTAAATGAACTGTATAAGACCCCCTACCCGAAGGAGGCACAAAAGTTGCATATAAGAACTCACAGAACGTTTCATAACATCATTACCCTCTCTATAAGAGACAAGCAGCAGCAGTGTTTCAAATATGCAGATGGCATTCATTTTCCATTATGGCACAAAGTGCTATATTGCTTGTACCTGCCATCTAACACATTTGTATCTCTACTTATTATGCAAGTTTCTTCTAAATAAGTCTAGTTCAGTTGACTAAATATTATTCTCCAAGACGTTTCATTATTGTACCACTTTCTGGCTATTCCATGTCTGTCTGACATTACCTCTACAAAAGGAAGTATTTATAAAGCACATAGTACTAGAAATGGAAGTTTGTGAAATGAAGTAAAGTATGCCCTTTCAAAACATGATCGACCTTCAGGGATTTGTTGACCCAAATAAAATCTCCATGGCCTGACTGCAGCAGAAAACCAAAATGTAACTATTAATCAAGCCTCACTTGTTACAGAACATAAATCTTGTACATATTTAACTTCCTCCTTGTTGATCATCCCTTTACAAATGGAGACCACCCAATTGCTACCTACTCCAAAATATTATCAGATTGAACATGGGGATGATGTTGATGTGCTGAATCTAACTTTGTTTATATGCTTGTTGTTTGTTTGCTTGTTATTTCCCTGGAAGCTAATTCCACCTAATACACAACTTCTCAGCGCTTCTGTGGGTCACTAGTGATATCTGCATTGCTTACTGTACTTATTTCCTTGTTTCACTTGATAGAAAGTTACTGTTTGTCGTTTTTGCATTTAGTTACTTGTATCACATTGCACTCAAGTTACCTGGCACTTGCTCACTAAAGCAATTATATAAGTCAGCACTAAAAATTAAAAGCACTACACCCTCACTCCCCACTGGCCCTTGTTTTCAATTAAGGATTTCCCCAATATTATTCTAGCATGTCCAAAGGTCAGTTGTCAATCTCCTCTCCGGTCCAGCTGGTGAATCTGGGAATCTTGAGGCAATGTTAAAACTGCCTCATGTACACAGACAACCCTCTCCTCCTCCCACATAACACAAATACTTGCGAGAGATGCAGCTATTTAGCCAAACTGGAGGCTGAGCTCTCTCAACTCAGGACTGGCAAGACCAGACAGGAGGAGAAGGCAACTACACACACCACAAAACCAGCCTCACATAATGCTACCACTCCACTGAATCAAACACATAAACACACAAAGACATACTCGGAGGCTCTGAGTAAAAATTTACCTAAACAGCAGAGGCCTCCAAAGCAGACACCCAAACAACTGCTACCTCAAGACACCCCACAAGCAACACATAAACCACAAAAGCAGTGTGCAAAGCAGTCACAGCCCTTAAGGCCAAATACAACACCAAACATACTTGTCATAGGTGACTCCATAGTCAGACACACTGACGTCCCACTCACCAGGCTGAACAAGGAGAGGGTCACAGTAAGCTGCCTATCGGGTGCTAGAATCCGCCACATAACACAAGCACTCGGGTCACTCCACGGCAAGTACAAATATGACACAGTCATTGTCCATGCTGGTGTGAATGACCTGAGATGTACCTCCCTGGACTACATGAAAAGAGACATAGAGGAGCTCTCTGATTATGTAGCCCAGGCAGGTATGACCCTAACCCTGAGCAGTATCCTTCCTTCACCAAGAATGATGCCACAATATAGAGACAAGATGATCAGCTTTAACAATTGGCTTAATGTCTGGTGTCATTTAAAGGGGATCCAGTGTCTGTCTGCCTGGGATGACATGCTTGACAAGCCACGCTGCTTCAAGGGACGGCTTGCACCTGTCACCCCTGGGATTCCGGATATTGGCTAAGGCTCTTGCCACCCCATAGTGCCTTTTTTAGGCAATGCTCAAATTCTAAACCTACCACCCTAGAAAACAAAAATGGGAAGAAACTGAGGGTAATGCTGCTCAATGCCAGAAGTCTAAATCTCAAAATGCACGCACTCGAGGCCCTTCTCAGTATGGAGAACATCGATGTCTGTGCTGTAACTGAAACCTGGTTCAAGGCTCCTGAGAGCACCCCGGCACTATTAGGTTTTACCTCATATCATGCGTTCCGGTCCCAAAACCCGGACCACACCACAAAAGGAGGGGGTGTATCCATATTCATAAAGGATACCCACACCACCAGGTTGGTGGCAACGCACGAAGCTTCGGAAACCATCCAGGTGCAACTAACCATAGGCAAAACTGCTCTACAAATTGTAGCATGCTACAGGCCACCCTCTCAAACTCAGGAACCCCACACAGCCTTCCTGAAGACACTGGAGGGTATAAATGTATCTCCAAACACCATCATATTGGGTGACTTCAACTACCCGAATATAGACTGGGAACATTACTCAAGCCCTAACATTCTAGTCCAATGGTTCCTGGAGTTCATAAATTCAAATGCCATGGAACAGCTAGTCACTGTTCCCATGAGAGGAGAAAATATACTAGATCTCATTGTCACAAACATGGGGACAAAATGCTCCACACCGGAAGTATATCCCTCATTGGTGAGATCTGATCATAAACTAATCTCACTGGAAATCCACATCCCGCCCCTACCCCAAACAAAAAGACCATAGTGAAGAACTTCTCTAAAGCAAACTTCACACTACTCAAGACTGGTGTGGTATCCTTCAAGGCCCCTGAGCCAGTGGAAACCACAACCCAAGCTGCGGAAGCTCTTACAAATGCCTTCTATGAACACCTCCAGGACTGCATGGATCAGGCAATCCCAAATAAAACCAAGACTCTTTCCACAAAGGGCAACGTCCAGTCTGGTGGACCCCAGCCATTAACAAACTTTACAATAAGAGGAGAAAGCTATTACATGATAGAACAAAATCCATAAAAGGGAAGTCACCCCTGATCATTATTAGTAAAAAAATACGAGCACTCATAAAATCAACTAAGGCCAATTTTGAGAGAAAAATTGCCATGGATTCAAAGGACAATCATAAGGCCTTTTTCAGCTATGTTAAGAACCTGGGTGGAAACTCCCAGATATGCTCAGAATTAGTCCAAAATGATACAAAAATCACTGAACCCACAGACATTGCCAACATACTGGCAGACAGGTTCAGTGCAAACTTCACCCCCCTCTCCCCCCCTAAAGGAGAGATAACTATCCCAGTCGAGTGTAGCCTCCCGGACATCTCAAATGCGCAGGTGAAAGCTGCTCTCTCTAAAGCTAAAAACACAGCATCAATGGGACCGGATGGTGTCCCCGGCTGTGTGCTACACAAGCTAAATGAGGAATTAAACCCGCACATAAGGCAGCTGTTTAATCTCAGCCTTACCACAGGATACATGCCCAAGGAGTGGCGTATGGCAACTGTGGTCCCACTCCACAAAGGCGCCTCACGGACCCTGGTAATTACCGCCCCATAAGCTTAACAAGTCTAGTCTGCAAAGCTATGGAGAGGATCATAATGGAGCTCATAAACAAAGATATAGGGGACTTGCAGACATTGGACCCGACCCAGTTTGGCTTTGTCAAGGGAAGATCATGCCTTTTGAACTTGGTCGACTTCTTCGAAACAGTCACCAAGGCCATTGATGAGGAAAGGCAGTCCATACAGCCTACCTTGACCTTGCAAAGGCTTTCGACACAATACCCCACTCGGGTATTGTAGAAAAACTTACCAGCTTAAATGTAAACCCATATGTCACAAGATGGGTTGCAAACTGGCTTAAGGACAGAACCCACAGGGTTAGAGTTGCTGGCGCCATGTCAGACTCCAAGCCGGTCACAAGTGGTGTCCCACAGGGCTCGGTCCTTGGCCCCTATTGTTTGGCATCTACTTCTCAGAAGTACAGGCCAACATGGGAGGACTTTGGCTGACAAAGTTTGCAGGCGACTGCAAACTGGGCCATAGTGGAAAGTGCATCGGACACGGATATCCTTCAGAAGGGACTCACGGAAACAGATAGCTGGTGCCAGAGCCATGGCCTGAAGTTAAACGCCAAAAATGTATAGTCATACCCTTCGGGAAAAACAAGGTAACCCCAAGCTACCATATAGGTGGCAATCCACTAAGCACAGAAGAGGTTATCAGGGACCTGGGGACCCAGGTTGACAGTGGCCTTTCTTTTGACACTCACATTGCTAAAGTGGTTAGAAAGACCTTCTACATTGCCCACCTGATCATGAAGGGATTCACATCCAGATCTAGTGAGGTCATTGTTCCCTGTACTCTTCACTTATCAGACCAATGATTGAGTACAATGCCCCATTCGGGATGTATCTCACCCGACATCTGCAGCAATTGGAGAGACCCCAAAAGTTCCTCACCAAAAGGATAAAGGGACTCCAAAATCTGTCATATGCTGCCAGATTGAAGAAACTCCAGCTCTATTCAGTCGCATACCGTCTGCTCAGAGGTGACATGTGCCTGACATACAAGGCCATGTCCAACCCGGAATTAATGGACATGCTCCACCTCAAAAAATCCAAATCCACCTAAACCACTAGAGCAAGCGACTTAAACCTTAGCACGGATATAAATAGGACGTGCTGGAGGGATAGATTTATCACTCAGAGACTCCCTATGCTGTGGAATAAAATCCCGGTCCATGTGAGGCAGAGCACCTCGCTGACTCTGTTCAAGAGAAATCTAGACCTGTGGATGGGAGATCGTAGGTTTACCCCGGGAATCATCTCTGTGTCACTGCTGGACAGAGGCACAACAAACTAATGGGCACAGTATTTTTTCATATAAGGGGTGGCGTAAGCCACAAAAATTTGGGCTAGGCTTATAAATGCCTTAGGGCAGATAGCCTAGTATAAACCTATGAACCTATGAACCTATGATGGAATAAAGCATTCACTACATTGGCTTGAGACAGGCAGTAAGCCATAAAATGGCAAAATGATTACTTACCATATCTGCCCACATCTGTACGAGTCTCCCAAGATTCCATATTAGGTCCACTCTTGTTCAACCTATTTATCAATTACCTACACACTTCTTCCTTGCATGCCACAATCATATAGTATGAAGATGACTCCAGACTCACTTGTACATTTAAAAGCCTACCAAACTACAACAAAATATCCAGACAATCATTCTCATCTGTTGAAAGCTGGCTTTGCTACCTCTCACCATCTCCTTAACCCCAAGAAAACTAAATTAATGGTATTCATTCCAAAACAATACACTGCACAAAAATGTCTCTTCAGTATTAATTCAAAAAATGCAAACTACTCAGAGCCACCATAGTTAACTGATTTAAATTTGACCACCATATTGCAGCCTGTACAGAGCATTGTCTCAACTTATCTCATACAAAATCTACTATAGGCTTCTTCTATTCTGATAACTCTGTCTTCCACAGTATTGCTAAAACTGCTACAATGATACAACAAATAGTCAAATTTACTACTAACCTAACAAATAGACCCCACCACTGCCTGGCTCTGAAACAATTAAACTATCTGGAAATATCTCAGAGGTGACATGTGCCTGACATACAAGGCCATGTCCAACCCGGAATTAATGGACATGCTCCACCTCAAAAAATCCAAATCCACCAAAACCACTAGAGCAAGCGACTTAAACCTTAGCACGGATATAAATAGGACGTGCTGGAGGGATAGATTTATCACTCAGAGACTCCCTATGCTGTGGAATAAAATCCCGGTCCATGTGAGGCAGAGCACCTCGCTGGCTCTGTTCAAGAGAAATCTTGACCTGTGGATGGGAGATCGTAGGTTTATCCCAGGAATCATCTCTGTGTCACTGCTGGACAGAGGCACAACAAACTAATGGGCACAGTATTTTTTCATATAAGGGGTGGCGTAAGCCACAAAAATTTGGGCTAGGCTTATAAACGCCTGAGGGCAGATAGCCTAGTATAAACCTATGAACCTATGAACCTATTTATTTATTTATTTTAGATTTGTTAACCGGGATAGTCCAACTGGATACATATCCATTTTCAGCAGAGGCCCAGGGAGAAAAGCTCCAGTTAAGAAGTAACTTAGGCATAATACAACATGCTCAGAACATAGTAGATATGCATTGAAATGTAGTTTTAAATGAAATAATTACATGCATTGAAATAATAACAATATATTGAGATACACATTCCCAATTACTTATTATCCATAAACTACTACACAAACCGGAACACTATCCATATCTTAACAGTGTAATATATCCCTATTTCTTCAGCAGACCCTTGTGTTCTGGTGCTAAATTGTTACTTAGTGTAACTAAATCCAAAAAGACAACAAGAGGGTAATTGTATTCCAACTGTATCTCAAAGAAGTGGAACTGTAATCTTATCTGCTTAGGCAAAATATGAACTTCAAATCATTCAAATCTGAGCTGGGGTAACACCTTGCACACCTATGACTCTATTCTTATACCACCCCTGGCTAAGACCAATCCAGCTAAACTTAAGCCTACTTCTCTGTCCCCAGTATAATTTAATCTTAATCTCTAACTTAATATTCACATCTAACTAACCTACTTATTTATTTCATCCATCTTATCTCAGATATCTAACTATGGTACTTAAACTGTTTTGTATTAAAATCTTAAAATCCACCTCCTCTTACTAACCACCCCTAATTATCTGTTCTGTCATTTCCACATAGTTAATAATCCCTGACCACAACTATTCTACTGTTCTGATATTATTTTATTCCAGGAACTTCCTAAATTATTTCCACCACTTGTGTATAGCAAAGTATTACATAAAAACAAACTTGTGTGTGCATAAGATCAGATTGCATCTGCTTATTTGTATAATATTAGATTATTCTATACTACCTTTGTACTCAAATTTGTACATCATTGTTGTACTCATATTTGTATTCCTACTGTGTTTCCCATGTTGTCATTGTACTGCATTATTTACTGTACTGATTACTGTCAGTGCTGTAATTAGTGTAATTCTGTGGAGCTTTTCACTCCAGGCCTCTGTTGAAAAGGGATTTATGCCACCTGTATATTTGCTTCAAGGTATATCACTATTTAAGTTGTAATGTGTACAGAATTTGAGCAACAGCAGGCATAAAAATATTCCCTGTGGGATTTTTGAGGCAGTTACTCTTATTGGCTTTAGGCACTGATTAAGCCTTATCTGAACTATCCTATTAGATAACAAGGCAACATCCTCATCTCACAAATCCTCTATCAGTGTCTAGGGTACTCATTCCCAAAACTCTCAATATGTTAATGCAAGAAATCTGAACAAAGTCAAAAATCATGGAGGGGGTGACAAAGGACTAATATCAGGGATACATTTTAAATATTAATTTTATAAACATAGAAAGTGAGTAGAATAAGTTTTGCATTGGTATACATTTTCTGAATGATATGAAGTCTGAAATGCAAATGCCTGCCATTACTTAGTGATTTCAATCCTCAATGATTTGCTATTAAACCAAAACTTTTATGAAGTACAGGCCAAAAATATGAAGTAAAAATCTGGACGTTTTGTGAAAATCTGGGCAGTTAAGAGGTATGTTTCATGTAACAAGTTTAAGTGTACAACTCTAATGGCATATTAAAATCCATGCACGCCTGTAGACCATGTTCTTGCATGAAATAGCTTACAGGATAACTATGCATAAAACTCACAAGACACTGTCAGTGGTATGGTAAGATTATTAAATTAAAGTGTTACACTGAAATGTGTACAAAACGCATAAAATAAGACATAAAATAAATAAATACAAAATAATAATAAAATATCACATAAAATAAGTACACGCTGAAATCCTAAACACAATACTTCTATCTCATGCATGTGTAACTCAAGTGTATGACCAGTTATCAAAATAAAACCCTATGATTTTAATCCCCATGGCAGGGGTTTGCTCTAACTGAAAGGATAAGGCTGTTACAGGGAAATTCAAAACCTACCTGTCCAGAAACTCTTTTTAGTCTAGAAAGACCTGCTACAGGTCTTAAATTTGAGTCCCAAATGAGAGCTAATACTATCCTTTACTTACATGATTCTAACAGTGCCTGAATAGATGATTTTTTTCTGCATTTCTGTTTGTGTGTGTATGTGTTTGTAATTTAATTAATGCCAGCTATGGAAATACTCATGACTACACATTCCGACAGTGGTATCCACCACCACCACATGCTACAGATGGTCCCTAACATGTACACAGTACACAGATCTATCAGGAGATGTGCAGTGGTCTGTGTTAATGTCTTCCAATGGTGTCCACCACCACCACATGCTACAGATGTTCCCTAAAATGTGGGAAGTACATCAGATCCATCAAGAGACATCCAGTGGTCTGTGTTAATGTAATGCAAGCACAATATGCTGTTCTACACTCTAGCATGGAACTGACTAATGTGTTATGTGATATGTGGTACTGGAAGAAGGCCACCCAGTATTGTTGGTGCCCCACAGAGACACCATAGTGATTCATATTATGAGACCTGAGCTGATACAGATCATGTCCACTCCCATCTAAATGCAGATGACTTCAAGTGCTGTCATCACCACTGCTCATACTGGCAGTGTTAGCCATGATTCAGAAAGGTATATCCTAAAGTGCTAGAGTCACACTGTAAGATGCTAGGCCACCAGTAATCATTTATGGCAATGACATCCAACTTCCATTGGACAGGTATCTCAGCAGAGGACTCTGTCCCAGTCAAGATCTCACAATAGCATGTCATCCTTGCCTCGGAAAGGCCTGATTGCTGAAAGCCAATGTTAGCAGAGTGGCAGCAGTCCACATCCCTGCCACAACAGATGTGAACTTAGACAGGGTATGGTTCCATAGCATGAGACACATCTCCATCTACTGTAACATAATCCTCTGACCCAGATGTTTTTGACAGCTATGGGCCACTGTGTCTCTCAGCAGCTGTGCACACAATGATAACTGAGTCACTCACTACACCTTTCATTTTGTGTAGTATATGTGGTGATGTCTGACTCACAGTGTGATCTGACCATGCACTGCCAGTACAACCTGTTATTAATCCTGATGTCTCTGCTTATTTGTTGATACAGAAATGTACAACAGCAAAGTGTAAAGGTCAAAAGCTGAAGTGCCAAGGTTTCCTTTCAAAGACCTGTAATGGTATTGCCTGCCTACTGCTGTTGTTTTAAGTTTATTTATTAAAATGTGAGCTTTTATTAACATGATATACCTTGTATTTATTCTGCATGGCACTGAACTGTCATTATATGCTCATCATGGCCAATCATTCTAAACTAGAGATCATTGCTTTACCTATTCCACTGTACATTGTAACAATCACTGCCTAGACAGGTGTTGTCTGGCATATACTTTTTCATGTTCTGCCTCAGTGTTACCTGCAGATGTTGTCTGTGGTGTAAGGGGCTGGCTCTAAATGCAGCCATGATATGGGGATGTCCTGTGTACTTCCCTCATATCATATTATATACATAGGTACAAATGGTTTGCAGGTTGTGACAGGGGAGCACTGCACTGTCACATCAGGCATATCAAGGCAGTGATAGCATATGGTCAGAAGGCCAAATGCCCAGCTGATGACATTGCATGTCTTCCCATGAGTCATGTTCCACATAAGTCATGTTATATTGGAGTTTGGGGGTACTCTCTGCATTATGGACAGGTGTCTTAAGCCAAGGCTCATGTGACAGATATATAGCTAGGTTTTAGGAGGTTTTATGCAGTTATGCACATACATCCTGCCTAAAGTGCCTGCACTTATCAACTACATCACAATATTTAAAGTCACCTTGTTTGAAACTGCATTACAAGTACTACGACAGCATTATGCACTGCAACACATTCCATATACAGTATCATCAATGATGCCTGACTACAGCTGGAACCTTTGTAGACATGGTTAGGGTATTTGAAACTGTGAACCACAACTTACTTCTCTCTATTCTGAAAAAGTTTAACTTTGGCCAAAATACTATCTATTGATTTAAAAGCTAACTTTGTAATAGAACTTTTCAAGTTCAGTGTAATAACTGTCTCTCCAAGCTTGGCACACTGAATACTGGAGTAACCCCAATACTGAGTTGTAGGACCCTTACTATTTTCTGTATTCATCAACAAATTACCAGAGGACTGGTCCAATTAAAAACAACATTCTATATATTCTCTTCTTTCATACAAATGTTTAGCAAGTCTTCCAACTCATCTCCAAAATGCCTTCTCCAGGCTATGCCACTGAGCTTCTGTGAACAAATTTCAGATTAATTATAATAAATCTAATGCCATGTTATTCTCTACCCCCTTACAAATTCCACCAGCTACCATTTTATTTCTATTATTGATAATAAAAGCAATGTTATTCTCTTTGTTTCAGAGGCCTCACCAATGACAACTGTCTCACCCTGTCTGCTCACACTAACACCACAAATAAAGTCCTGGCTTAGCTGAAGCTATACTACAGAATCTCCCATCATCTCTCACCAACTGTTAGAATTTCCTTAGTCAAAATTGTACTTCTATCTAAACTGGAATATGGCCTAATACTGCTGTCATTTCATTCATCATACAGTACATGACTAAAGACTACAGTAAATAAGATATGCAAATCTACTCTGCTAGATGACTCCTGGACGAAGGCAGGATGACACTCAGGGCAGTAGGATTTTAATTGGATACCTACAACAAAAGGAGCAACATACTCACTTGCCACTCTGCTATGTACAGTTTTAAATGAGGGTCACAGCCTTCCTTTGGAAAGGTTACTCCTGTTTAGAAAGGAGGTAGATTCTCTACTATCCTCCCAGGATAACATAATCTCTCCACCACCCTTTAAAGCAGCCCTATGAGTCTAAGATTTTTCCACACTAGGACCTACGTTATGGATAATTGACCTTCTCATATAAAGGATACAGAATCCCTTAACACATTCAGAGAAGGTCTAAAAGAATATCTCAATAATCAACCTGTAAATGTCTTAGGAACACTGGTTAAATACATCAAGCCTCCATTACTCTTACCTCTTTATCTTTGTAAATGTATTGAATTCTTGTTTTTTGCCTTTCCAGTGCTCAGGTCCTGGCCAAAAAGAGTCACTCGACCAGTTCACGCACCTGGTCATCCAGTAATAAAACAAACAGAAGATGTGTGCCATATATAAGAATTGTGACAATTGCATGGATGATATGCAACTACATTTGTAATGATCCCCTGTATTTTTTTAATTATTAGTTAATAAGACCTTCACGCAGATCTACATCGTCCTTTTTCAGGCTTAGCGTAGGAACACTGTATAGCTAAGCAACTTGCTCAGAATCAGACATTTAGGCAAATGGAGGAAGAGGGAATCAGACTTTTGACCACGGGCAATTAGGCAAATGGAGGATGAGGCAATTAAACTCTGGATCACAGGAAGTAGCTTTTCTTGTTAGGATATGTCTGTGACTGTTGACCAAGTGGATCCTTTACTGCCACATTTGTGCAGTCAATAGTATCTAGCATCTCAGTGAGGCAGAATCCTTGCAAAGTGGTGGATCCCTCTTTTGCAGTCCTTGGAAACCAGATATGCTCCTCCACATGCAGATGTACAATGCTGAGGAACATTTTTCACTATTCTTGAGTCCGGCATCTGTGACATACCTAATATGTCCCATTTACACATACTTTGGTCTTCACAGAGATAGAAAGGTTATGTATTTCAATTCCTCATGTGGGCTGTATATACTCTGTCAGACTCCTTAAAATGCCTCCGGCAAAATGGAACTAATCAACTCTCTCCTGGTTGGTGAAACAGTGTCAGGTAACCCACTGCCTCTGTCTCTTTTGTTGCCACCCTTCACCACATCACAGTACTGAATGAGAACTGGCAGTACTAAGTACAAGAAGATGCTGCTGTATATGACCTGCCACAATTCAGAGCATTACTGCTGTATATGACCTGCCACAGTTCGGAGCATTACTGTATTCTGTGCCACCTACAACTGACATCAGTGCTCTCTGTCACCCTCACTCTCATTAGTCATTGATCTGATGAGTGACAGACAGTCCTGATTCAAAGAAACTCTCAAAATATAATTAAATCAGACAAAGCAAGCATACTAACTTAAGGCCTGCAATCGTAGAAGGTTAAGAAATAGATTATTTTTTTAGCTTCAAATACTAGTGTAAATCAGGCATAAATACTACTCTACATTAAGCCTGCTTTAACCCATATTTATTTTATTTATTTATTTCACATTTGTTAACCGGGTTAGTCCAACTGAGTTTGCAAACAAACCCATTTTCAGTGGAGACCCAAGGAGGAAAGCCCAGCAAACATAAGTAAAGATAAAGTGACAATATACAAATATTAAATAACAATCACAATACAAAATAATTGTAAAAAAAGAAAAGGTTATTAACTATTTGCATTGCATTGATAGTAAGCAACCCATTTTCAGTGGAGACCCAAGGGGAAAAGCCCCAGCAAACATAAGCAAAGATAAACATACAGGACAACAACTATTAAAATAACAATGCAAATACGAAATTAATTATAAAGAGAAAAACAAAAGAAAAAAATTATGAACATTAAGGGTTACACTAATAGCAGTGGTCTAAAATTTACTACATACGAGAGTAAAAACAAAAAGATAATCATTGTTCAAAAGAAGGACAATGTATAGACATTGATAGGAAGTGGGGGGGAGTCAGTGTGGAGAATGGGAGGAGGGGGCTATACTAGAGCTATAGTAGAACTGAGGGTTTAGGAGGTAAGTTTAAGCAGAAATTACTAACAGAGAAAGAAAGCTAGGAGATGCAACAGGTTATACAGTAGGACAGACTAAGACTACATGTGGTCAGGGCAACGGCATAATTTCAACTTTAGTAGGTGGGATTTAAGCTCCTTTTTAAAACAGGGAAAGGAAAGGTTGGATCTAATATGGAGAGGGAGTTTGTTCCAATTTAGTGAGACAAAATGTTTGTGAAGTAGTTTTCCAGTATTCCTTTTGGGTTTATAAACTGAGAGAAGATGCTGATCAGCACTCCAGAGAGACCGGGGGGGAGAGTAGAGAGTAACATGGGAGGTGGGAGCAGGACAGGCAGAGGGGTTGTTGAGTATGGAAAAGGTAGTGTGGAGTTGCAATTGTAGGAGAAAGTGCGGAAATTCCAGCCAAGGAAGTTTGTTTAGTGAGAGGCAGTGATGAGACGAGAGTGGTTGGTTTAGAATAAATCTGGCAATTTTGTTATATGTTTGTTCCAGTTTCTGCATTGAGGTAGTTTGGATATTGGCAAGGATGGGGGAAGTTTATAGAAGATTAAGTAAGAGAAACGCCTACACAAGAGTTTGTTTAGTGGCAGTAGTGAGGAATTTTTTTTCCTATAAAGTAGTCCAAGTTTTTTTTTTTTTTTTTTTTGATGTCCTGTTGTATGTGCAAGTCAAATTTTACTCGGTCATCAATTATTTCCCCAAGGAGTTTGGTGTATGAGGCAGGGGAGATGGTGGTGCCATCTAAGGAGGGAAGAGAAAAGCTGGATTTAAGGTGAGAGAGTGTCTGAGGTAGGAAGAGAAGGAGTTGAGTTTTCTTTGGGTCAAGGATTAGTTGATTATTTCTGAGCCATTTTTCAACAGAGATAAAGGAATTCTGTGTTAGTGTGCATAGTTCAGAGATAGTATTGGAGATAGATAAGAGAGTAGAGTCATCTGCGTATTGTATTACAGATAAGAGACTGCAGGATGAATGTAGGTTGTTAGTAAACATGTTGAAAAGAAGTGGTCCAGTTATGGAGCATTGGGGTAGTCCTGTTTGAACAGCAAGGAAGGGTGAGAAAGCCTGCTGCCATCGAACAGCTTGTTTTCTGCCAGTAAGGTAGGATTGGAACCAGCCAAGAGTAGAAAGAGAGAGGTTTAGGTCTGAGAGTTTGTTAAAAAGGATGGGATGAGACACAGTGTTGAAGGCTTTAGAGAGATCAAAGAATAGACAGGAGACAAGGAGGTTGTTGTCCCTAGCTTCTGCAACCTTTTGAGTAAAGGATAGTAAGGCAGTTGAGGTTCTCTGTTTATGGCAGAAACCATACTGTGAGGGGGTGAGTAGATTTTTCTGAATAAGATAGGACAGTAGTTGAATATGTATACATCTTTCAAGGATCTTAGAGAGCGGTGAGAGAATAGTGATTGGTCTACAGTTGGAGGGTTCAACAGGGCAGCCACCTTTATGCAGAGAAGTGGTATAGAAGGATTTCCATATTTCCAGTATGGTAAATTCCTGAATGGAGCGGTTGATTAAGATAGATACAGGATATGCAATAAAGTCAGCATAATATTTTCAGAAACTGAGGGGGGGGGTTATCAGTGGATGGAGAGCATGATTTTAGTTTAAGAAGCAGGGATTTGATACATTTAGTAGAAAGAGGTCACAAGGTAAAAGGCTGAGATACAGAGGAGCATAGAGGTTTAGGGGGAGATGAGGGTGACACAGAAGAGTTGGGATGAGCAGAATTACCAGAGGGTAGGAGTTTAGAGATGCTGTCTATGAACTGTTTGAGTAAGTCTGCAGTTTCAGAGGGAGAGTGATGGGGAAAGGGTTAGGGATGGTAGGAAAATCAGTGTGGAGCAGGGAGTTGATAGTACTCTAGAATTTTCTGGGGTCATTTGGGTGAGTGCTTTGAAATTTAATGAAATATTGGCATTTATCCAAAATAATAAGCTTTTTTACATGATGTCTGAGTTGTTTATAATCTTGGAGTTTTAGTGGTTTGCCATTTTTCCACAGAGCATCTCTTTCATGCGTCAAAGCATGAGTAACTTTGGAGAGCCAAGGAGTGAAATTAGATTTGATTCTGATTTTGAGAGTTGGGACAAGAGAGTTCAGGACATCAAGGAAAATGTGGATGAATTTAGTAACAGCATCACTGAGCAGGAGAGTTTTTAGGGAAGACCAGTTGATGGTAGAGAGTCTATAGTTAAAGGTTTCAGTGGAAAAGTTAGTCAGTTTTCTACAATTGTGGAACCACTAGTGTTTTTACTGAAGTGGGTAGGGGTAGTGATCAGTTGCGAGAATCCATACAGGTTTATGAAAAGTTGGGGTGAGTCACCAATAAGGGAGTTCCAATCTATATTAACATTTCCAAGAATGATGATTTCATAGGGGATGGAGGTGTTTTTCTAGGACAGTATATGTTCAAGGATAGGGATGTTTATACCTGGGGGAATATAAATATAGGCAATAGCAAACTTTCTATAGTTATTGATATGACAGTCTAGGAGCAGTAGTTCAGCAGAGGAGAAACTAGGCAGGATAATGTCTATAGGTGTTAGCGTCACTGAAACAGAGTACAAGATAGCCACCCCACCGCCTTTTTTGGGTGTCCTATCAGACCAATAGTTATTGTATTGAGGTGGGAAAAATTCAGAGGAATTGATATGAGGTTTTAGCCAGGTTTATGATAGGGTCAGAATGTGAGGTTTGTGTTGTGCCAACCATGCTTGAAGTTCAGAAATTTTGTTGTTTAGGCTTTGGATGTTCATTGCAGAGATAGATGTTTGAGGCTGGAGAAATTTGAGGATGTTTTCGGGGGGACAGCAGATGCAGGTGGAGGTGAGTGGAGTGAGGGGAAGGACCAGGATTGGGATGGATGTCACCAGAAACCAGAAGATCAAAGACAAGATGGAAAAGGTGAGGGTGGTCAGTAAGGGGGATGGGATACTTGAATTTGGGCTTAGAAGTAAGAGTGGGGTAGGCCATGAGTTTACATTTAAGACACTGAAATGGGGAGAGACAGAAAAGAGAGGGGGCAATAGTCAGTGGATTTTGGTTATATGTCAGAAGAGGTCTGGGAAAGGGAAAGGTGGGAGAAGAGGGGACGATATGGAGGTGAGTGTAGTAGGAAGTGCTTAGAGTTAATGAGATTATAAGTGGGAGAAATAACTGTAAGGAAAGCATTGTGTGATGGAAAAAGGAGGGGAAGAGTTATACAGAAAAATATAAAGAAATATATTAGGGAAGGGTGGTGGCTAGAAATAAGTTGTGTGAGGGAAGGAACAGTATCGAGAGGTGGAAATAGTGAGTATGTAAGGAGACAGTAGGTGTGCTAGGGAGTGAAAGAATTAAGTGTGAGAGAGGAAAGCCACAGAGGAGGCAGACCAAGGTGGGCAGGGAAAAGGGGACGATTGGTGACAAGGTGGGAAGAGTGAAAGGGTGACAGCACAAGTTATAGTGGTGGGAGGGGGCTGTGGGAGTGACCAGACAACCAGGTGAAACTATAAATTTGAGGATACTTGGGGTGGGTGGGATTCGGGGGTGGGAAGACAGCAAAGTGAGCCCAAACAGAGTGAGGGGGAGCAGAGCTGGCAGAACCACACCACACCACAGGTAAGTTTAATGAAAGGTCCTAAAACCTCAACTCAGCACATTCATTTTACTTACTTTTAGCAGGAAAGACAGACCAACAATATACAATTTTGAGTTTTTTATCAGGATTACTTCTTCAAATGTCAGACAAATAAGTAAAAATTTCAAACAGGAATCTATCTCTGAGTGTTAGAAAACCACAAAGGTACAAGGTATAGCTGTAAAAGTTAGAGTCAGAGAGACAAATGTATGAGTCGGTTTACTTTACTTACAGGGGAAGGCAAAAATAAAGCTGAAAGAGACCTATGGCTGACCAAAATATGTACAGTTCCTCTAAGGAATCTTCTACTGCTGTACTGTTACTGTGTGATACTTCATGCCTGGCATTAACTGTCTGTATCTAAACACATTGCATTATATCCTTATATTTCTGTACATTTGTAATACTTCCTGCCTAACCATTAATTGTCTGCATCTAAACATACTGCAATAATTATCTTGTATTATTTGTTGCATACAAATGTTTTAAACTATTACTGGATTAATTGCTGTATAACTACCCTGTTATTTTTATTCATGTGTGTGTGTGTGTGTGTGTGTGTGTGTGTGTGTGTGTGTGTATGTGTATATATATATATATATATATATATATATATATATATATATATATATATATATATATGTGTGTGTGTGTGTGTGTGTGTAATATACATACATACATATATATATATATATATATATATATATATATATATATATATATATATATATATATATATATATATATATATATATATACTGTGGATCTTTTCTTCCCGTATCTCCATTGAAAAAGGACCTCCTCGGCCCAATGGACTTTCCTGGTTAACAAACTTCGAATAAATAAAAATAAAATAAATAAATAAATAAATAAATATGATGACTCACTTTGTTACACAGCATGGTAAGAGAGAGCTTAAAAAAACATTTTTTATATTTGTAACCTACACTGTTTAGTTGTTGGGAGAGAAAAGTTTTTATTGTTTGAGACTGTGGTGCTCAATTGCAATCCTGTAGACACCGTTTTGTAGGAGCTGCAATACGCTAGTGTAGGTAAATGTACAGTTTGACTAGAAAAAGAGAAAATCAGAGATTCTAGGATAAGCATTAAGGCAACAACAAGCAGTTGTTTTACAATAGTACAATCAGAGAGGTTTGGGGGTAAAATTAACACATTTCAGAGTGGACTATGGTTTATGGCTAAGAAAACTTAGTAGTAAAGAACATAACAAACACTTGCCAGATTTTAAAGCTATACCAGAAAAAGTAATCAATCGTTCATCATTGTACAACTTTAAAACAGTCAGTAAAAGCAATTCCAGTATAGCTAGCACACGTTATTCAGGTCGTAAATGCACTTATTCAATGTGTATGAGCAATTTAAACATTAAAAACATATGCAGCAAGTAGTCGCTCTAATGATTATACTCTTTCTCTAGGTGCAGGTTCAGTTTAAACACAGATATTACAAGGGAATTCAGTAAAGTCACTAGCTACTTATAAAGCTTCTGAAACAAACTAGAACAGTCTGTGCAGTATCAGAGCCTAGAAATAGGTCTGTGCAGTATCAGAGCATAGAAATAGGTTGTTCAGTTACACACAAAAACAGTAAAACATCATACAATGAAGAAACTTACACTGAGAGTCACGCCAGTTCAGCCAAGGGGGTAGAGAAAGAGAATCCTAAGCACCTAGGTTTGAAAATGGTGCCTGTTCTACTTTGTAGCCAGTATAAACTGTTGGAGGTAAGGGGAGATTTTTTTCACAAACTCATTCTATCCATTCATATATGTACAGTAAAAATTTGTAGTAAAAATTAATGTTTGTTTATAGTTGCAGCTAGATACATAAGCAGTGTCTGCACTGAATCAGGAACACATATATTTACATTTTTTTTCTTAGTCATTCATGCATGTGCAGAAACAACCAACAGTCAGTGACTTGTTTCCTTGGCAATCCTATGCAGGGAAGCTACAATTATAAATATGGGAAAAAAGAATAAGATTTGGATTTGAATACACATGCAATTAGAAAATAAAGAAAAATGAAACAAAGTGGAAAGGACAGAGAGCCAAAGAACCATAGATAGGTCATCTGGCAATGTAGGTAGTCCCTAGACTGGCACCACCCTCAATCTGAAGTTGAGAACCCCCAAAAGTATCTTCTGAAATGGTGGGCCAAAAGCCAGGTGTATGAATACTTGGTTATGGTTCTGTGATTCCCCAGGATAAACTAACACTCAACAATCTGTTCCCCATCTTAACCAAATATGCCTTACAACTTCCTCCTTTATCTTCAGAACTAACCCATCTGTTTCTTGTTGAATTTACAAATCCAGATTTTGTGCATCCAACCAACCAGAAACCCTGACTTAATTATAATCCCTACACATTATGCTTACTAATCAACTCTGCTTTACTTTTCCAACTCCTGTTTCATCTAAGTGTGATTTTGATAGTAACATCAACATTATGTAAAGAATTTATAATATTTTTTACTATATACTATATAGAATTATGTTTTAAACTGTCTTGTCTTTTATCTCTATGTATTGTCTGTCATTTACCATGTTATAAACAGATATCCACTGTCAATGAGTTTGCTGATTTCTTCCTATTTATTTTTATGTATTTTATATACATTTTATGTATTTTATGTATTTTTGTATAATCGTATGCATTTTATCTGGAGCTTTTCTCTCTGGGACTCCGCTGAAAATAGACCTGTGTCCAGACGGACTTTCCCGGTAAACAAATGTACAACAAATAAATAAATAAATAAAAAGTCAAAGGTCTTCTGAAATTTGAGGACAAGTAGGACCAAAGCAAAAAGCATACAAGAGCTCTTGCTACAGAGATTAATACAAAAAAACTACTGAAGACATTCATTCATTTAAGAGCTGTAATATCATTAACGGCTTTGGTAATGCACTTTTGCCCAATCACCAACTGAAGATTATGCCCTCTGACAGCTTGGGCCTTTGGGACCCCTTCAATTCACTCCAGTTATGGTTATGAAAAGATCTACTCCTGGCTACTTCATCACTTTAGCCACACTACACACAAGTGTTGTATGTCTCTTATAAGTTCAGTCTTACAGTTCATTTTTAATTCTACAATGGAACAAGACCAAACAAGCATCAACTATTGTTGGGTACCAAACTTTACAATATAGGTGTATTTTATTCACATCTGGGTAAAATGGAAAGTAAGTTCTAGTAGTCAAATGCCAGTGCAAGACAGAAAAAACATATTTGCCAACTCATAAAGCATCTAACTCGGCTATATAAAGATATTTTGAGTGGCAATAAATGCACCGATTACCTTATATTCCTGAAATTGGCATCTTTGTTAAATGGCATTAACAGTAATTTCTGAATACACAATGTCTATTTGCATAGGTTTCAACTGTCCCTAATTTTGCAGAACATCCCTAATTTTACCCTAAAGTTTCGCTGAGGTGCTCTATAAATTTGTGGATTTTCTGGTAAATCACCAACATTACAGTGAGTCAATAACATCAGAAACTAA